>NC_134571.1:38005116-38262616 GCF_050947875.1 Dermacentor variabilis
CGCGCATTGACCATCCACGCAAAGTGGGCGTTCCACTTTGTCACACTACCGCTCGCTTAACTTCTTTCATTCCAACTACGTCATCCGAGTGGAATCACTTGCCAGCAGATGTGGCACTCGCCGACGATCTCGAGCATTTTAAGAATAAGTTAAGTGTCTACATTTCTTCTTCATGACATGCGTGCCTTTCGTTTCGTGGTCCCTCACGAACTCTGTGTTGCTGATTTTCTAGTTTGCGTTGTTAGTTGTTTTCTTTTCTCGTTTTTTTAGCCTTACATAAATGTGCACAATTGCTGAAATCTGTGAAATCTGTGAAACTCAGTGCAGTGAGCTATGTAGTGTTATTTATGCAATGCTATGCTATAATGCAATGATATGTAATGTTGTGACCCATGAATGTATTTACATTTCTTGTTATCTGTATAATTGTATGTCTTGTTCCACTCCCCTCAACAATGCCCGCAGGGCCATGAGGGTACTTGAAATAAATAAATAAATAAATAAAGACACAGGGCTCCCACAAGGCTGTACAGAAACAGCTACGCACGTCAACAGAGAGCTCTCGAAATTCTCAGTTGTGGACCACTTGTATGCAGCGAATGGTGTGATAACAATCAGTTTCTCAAACTTCGCCTCACTACCGCTTTAAACCGCTGCCGTTCTCTCCAGCCTTCTAGTTCTCTTTGAACATATCCTGTTCTAAAGGAACACTTGCCGTCTGCTCTATGCATTACACGAGCTGCTAAGCTCCGTTTATTTCTCTTAATATAATCTAGAATGCCGGCTGTCCTCGCGTGTTCTCTAATGTATAATGTCACTTTTCTGTCTCTCGAGGTCATGCCTTTCATTCTTCGTCCCATCTCTCTTTGCACGTTCTTTAGCTTCTACTCAAGCTCCTTCGTTATCCTCCAAAAGCCACAAAGGTATAGCATTGGTAAAAGGCATTGACTGAACCATTTCCTCTTCGAGAATGAAGGTAAGCGGCCCATCGTGACTTTCGATTACCTGCTGTAGATCAGAATTTTCAAATATTGTAGGTGGCAGTTATTTTTCGTTGGGGACTGCGGGAACCGTTGGAACTACAGTGTGGTCGGAACGAACGGCCCCACATAGCACTCGGCCTGTTCCTATCGCATACTTGCCGCCGGAGTTCACTCGTTAGGGCGTTGTACGGCAGCTGCTCCTTCATCAAATCCGCAAGGTTCAGCGCTGGCCACGGAGACAGATGGCGACTAGGGTCGGTGTACAGTACACCGGTGCGAGAGTAAACTAATTCTGTTCCGTAATCAGTCCAACCTGTTTTTTATTAGTCGGCAAGTCCTCTCGTAATCCACGTATCTAGAGACTGTCTCTTCTGGATAAGCGTGCGTACTCACGCAGAAATTCAAGAGGTCGAAGAGCAATCATGAACTGTGTTGTTGCTTAACATTATGTCATATTAGCGGCTGTTTGGCTTAGGTTAACGCTGAAGGTTCCCCCACACCGTTGAAGTTAATCTGAATCCCTACACCACGGCATGTCTCATAGACCACTGTGTTGCTTTGGGGCATATAGCTTTTTTCGATCAAATGAACGCGCAGGCGTCTAATTAGCATTATTGAACGTCTGTTATATAGACGCAGAACGCACATATAAGCTTGTAATTTAAGATTTGGCCTCGGTTTAGCGATGTACGCAGCAAAGTACGTAAAGAAGCCGAAGCAAAGCCCATGGATGGCTACACGAGATTAACGTTTGCTCTTCCAGCTGCGCAGATGTGTTCACGTTTTCGTCCCTGTCCTGCAACCTACGCTCGGTGCTCGTTGCCAAACTTGCCTTGGAAGCACGAGCACGTACCTGCTCGTACGAAACAGAACGAACGCATTACCATTAAAGCCCGGGTGCGTATTAGTTCAGATGGCACTGGACTTCGTGTCTAAGAGCAGCTTTAGTAGCCGAGTCTGAGCAGGAACCTATTAGCAGCCGCAAGTGCATCAGAAGATCAAGACGACAAAACTTGGACATAAGCTCGGAAGTTGCCTTATCTCTCGCCCATTTCCGTTCATCTTATTAGCTTTCTTTTTTCGCGCAACGGAACTCTGGAAGGTCAGCGCTATGTTCACTGGCAAACTTGCTTGCCCCTCGCCCCCTCCCCCCCGCCCCCGCCCGCACCCCTTCCACGTATCCTCATAGACGGAATGGAGTCCACTCTCAGAAGCACTCGACATCCACGTGCGTTCTCTTAATTGGGACAGCACCGACGCTGCAGCAGGAGACTGGTGCATCGTGATCCGTACGCGAAGCATCCATCTCTTTGCGTTCCTCCGAGACAAGCTACTGCTGGAGGTCGGAGCCCGAAGCTTTATGGGGAAATGCGAGAAATGAGGATGAAAAAAAAAAAAACAAAAACAAAAGGGAAGCAAGAAAACGCTGCAAGAAGGCATCTAACGAGCATCTGACGAGAAAAACAAGAAAGAGAAAGAGCGTCGTGGCTTCACATCGTTCCGACGAAGGGACCGACCCGCCTCCCAGCTCGTGGCGCTGCTGTGGCAGCCGCCACCGCCGCTAGCATATCCGGCTGCCGTCCACTCTCATCGATAGGCGCTCGGTTCCCGAAAGGCATCCCGCGCGACCGATTAGGAGGAGGCCTCATTAGCCGCCGATGGATCGGAGCCCAATTACGAGGATTGCCCATCGACGCTGGAAGAAGCATCTCGCCCGCTCAACACGTGGTTCGCACCGCGCCACCGAATGAACGCCGGACCAACACCGGGGTCTCGGGAGAGGGAGGGGGGTGGGGTGAGAGTTGCATTCTCTACACTTGGGCATACAGCGCTTGCTGCGCAGACGCCGACTCGTTCGCGACGAACCCGCGGCACCACTAAGTGGTGCCCGCAGATGTGGCAAGAGACGCCATGACTCTAGGTCAAAAAAAAAGTGTGGAGTCGGGAAAGAGGGGTGGAGAGCGCACTCGTTTTTGCGCAATGGGAATTCGATGCGCGTACGTCCGGCAGCTGATATTACGACTTTCCCCGAGCTGCACCGAAAAACCTATGCGGAGCACGCGCTCGATCTGGAGCACGACCCACAGTTTGGGCTTTATGTTGTCATCAGAGAAAGTGTCTTTCTTTATTTCTTTTTGTTGTCCTTCACGAGGCAAAGACCCGATTCTTCTGCCGATATTAGCCGTTTTCACCCAGTTGGACAACAAACAGCAACAAACAAAATTAGGAAGCCGCACGACAGCGTCGCCAGCCGCGGTCACCAATGGTGTGTTCCGTAGATCAGTCGATTTGGCGACAGGCTAGGGCACACACAATTTGTGGGTCCAAAATCATAGAGGTTGGCCAGCAGGAAGCAGCCAGTGCCCGGTGTTCCCTGTTCCGCACGGCGGTTTGGGCACACTGCGATTTAAATTAAGGCTGTGCGCCGTTGTAGTTGTGAAATACAGAAAATGTACCTTGCTGTTTTCAGGCGTGAACGCGGCGTTGCTGTGTATATTGATAGCGTAATGGTACGTGTGATCAAATACGACGACGTTCCGCGCAAACATTTATTTACCAGTGCGACTGTTCTTTTTTTTTTCTCTTTCCGTTTCTTCAATTTCCTTCTCCCACTTGTTTGAATGGCAGTGCTTGTTTGAACTAACGGTCAATAAATAGGTTTAACTCTCTTACTGCTCAAGCGTTAAGTGTTAGGCGAGTGTCCAATGTGCCAAAACCACGCATTGTTGGGACCGCATGGAATCGTTTGGTAGTGGACAGGCTGCTTATAGGTGGCTGCTGCACTGGGAAGCTAGCCGAGTGTGTGAGCTTGGCGACACGAAGCACTTCGCAGTCTAAAATGGTCATGCTCGTACGTGGTTGTTCAATACAAAAGAAAACAGACCATTGCAACTGGAAGGAGGGATCACTTCTGGAAAGAGAGCTCAGACCTCGTTCACTCGTACTTGCCGAGAGGTTTTGTGTTCAGCACCGTGCACTTGAACTAGTGTAAACACGAGAAAAAAAAAGAAAGAAAAATGTGTAAGTGTAGGCGGGTGGGGGAGCTTTTGAAGATTTCGGACGCAAATGGAAATGTTACGTTTCAAGACGTCCTATCTCAATTTGGAGCTAGAATTAGTCTATGCTTCACTTATCTTTTGAATTTCTTTTTGCCCTTTTTATTGCCCTTTTGCTGCTTCTAAAGTATCTTGGTGTCGATGGAAAACGCAAAATGCAAAAAAAAAAAAGAAAAAGAAAGCTTTTTGACTTTTGTAATGTGATGTGGAATTTTTCACCACTATTGCTTGAGAAACACAAAAGAGGGGAAAAATATTTTATCTGTGTTAGTAAGTCACCCTTCTACAATGCCAAAAATTATTGTTGCAGGTAAGGAGAGGCTCGGTAGGCCAGAAACAACGCAAAAACAAAAGTCGGGTGCACACACTTCGTGCCGCGCCTTGAAGCTCCCGCACCAACTCGACGTGACCTCGATGCCTTTTGGCGATGTACGCTCGAGCCTGGTCATTTATTCATCCCTAATATGCACTAAGATATCTTCTAAAAGGCCGGACGACTAAACTTACCAAGACTCAAGCACTTTTACTAAACGAGGAGAACCCAAACACAAAAAGAAAAGAATTACTTTGAAATTCGGGATGTCACAACGACGTACCGGCACTGAGATTTCGGAAGGAAATTACAAAAAAAAAAGAAAACTAAATTTTTGATCTTTATTTCTTCTAATAATCAACATCTTACCGCGAAATTAATAAAAAGTCGAGTTTTGAATGAATGCCTAATTGATCTAAACTGATCTTATGTTTATTCTCAGTTTAACGAACGTTTACTCAGGGCGCACCGCACTAGGGAAGGTTAGGACTGAAAGAGCGGCGCTTCTGAATTTGCGTCCGCCTTACGACAAACCACCAGCAAAAGGTTCCGCACATCGTATCGACCGCGAAACAATCAATAGCTGTTTACATGAGTGGACTTAACGTAGAAGCGGGCTTCTTTCCTTTCATCAATAAAGGTGCGGCTTTTTTTTGCCGAGGTAAGGCCACACTGGCCAGATGACTGCAGGGGCCGAATTCACAAAGCTTCTCATTCACAAAACCTCTCGGCCACAGGCCAGCCGCGCCTCCGCTAACATAAAGGACCAGTGTCGGGATTGGCTGAAAATTTCTCTTAGGAACAAAAGTAGCGTAAGAGCTCTTTCTTTCTTGCGTGAATACAGGCCCGGAATATATCGCTCTCGCACGCGCGCATAGAGCGAGCTCACCAAATTTCGGCCTCATTTGCTATTTGTGCGCGTGACCAGCGCAGGTGGCTGCAGGTTTGACGAAGGGACAGCCGACGACTAAGCCACGACGAGAGAACCGGGGTTGCAAGCATGCGATCAGTACAGACTGACTTGCTACGCTACCGGGGTCATTTCTTCTGCCGGTCTCCCGCACTCCCCGGAAGAAAAAAAAAGAAGAAAAGGTCGCTGCAACGCACAGCATACTTGGCGATTGAAACGCGATATCCTTCCCGCATGGCGGCCGGCTCTTTCTGCGCCGTGGCTGAGCTCTGGATGATTGCCGAGGGGCCGAATGCAGTCACAATGCACCGCGATGGTCTTCGCTTTCGTGGGACACAAATACGTACACCAGTTCGGTGTCCGCACCGGCCCACCGCTGGCCCAAAGAAGTGCCGGCAGCCACGCATTCCGTATATCGCGTTTCAATCATCGTTGAGCACTGTACGTGTGCTGGAAAATCTTGGTCTACGTACGGGGCTCTGTGCCAAAAAACCCGATATGTTGCCTCGCTGATAGAGACCCGTACAAAAAAGCTTCCTCGCTGAAACCGGTGGTAGAAGTGTTGTTCTCGTTTCCAAACACTGGCTCATGCCTACTATACGGGGATCGGCCAAGAAGCAGGCGGTTTTACATGCGTTTTTGTTAAGAGTGTAACCGAAATAAAGATTTGCGCATCAGGGCGTGGGTGAAAGAAACAATAAATAAATGTAGAAACGAGAAGAAAGCCATAACGACTTTTGAGGTAAAATAATTTAACGTAACAAAATAAAACGGAAGCGATGATCGATAAGTTAAAAATTTCTACCGGGGTAATCGTCTCGTGTCCGTTGTCGCGCACTCTCACCTTTAAAGGCCAGGTGCAGCAGTTGGCTGGTGAGAAGCCGAAGTTCTACGTTGGCGGAGTCTCGTAGCTGCAAACGAAATAAAAGGAGAGGGATGCACGCGTGAATAAGTACTGTGAGAACGCGTATCATTTCAGCCGCTTTCCTGCAAAAGTGAATGCAAAAAGAAAATGAAAGAGAAATAAAAGGCTGAGGTCATGAGAGCCAAAATATTAGAGGAAAGCCTGGTGCTGATTGATTGATTGATTGATTGATTGACTGTGTGTGCGTGCGGCTGCCAGCGCAACTGTTCACCCGCTATGTCAATGATTGACAGCACACACACACACACTCGCACTCATGCACTCGCATGCACACACGCACACGCGCGCACGCAGGTACACAGATAACAAAAGCGCCTGCTGTTCGCAAAGACACATGCATAAATTAACGCTTTACTCCGAGGCCTTCGTAAAAGCACAAATTACAAATGCGGCCGACGACGCGCTGAAGCGCACAGGGCTTTTCCCGAAACCTGACTGTCACTGACAATGAAGAGCGTACTTGTTGCTTGTCCTCAACAGCACTGTGAACGACAGGCACTGACACTTATGTTAGTGCCAATCAACAAGTCATTGTGCGAAAAAGTGTCACTGGGCCCTAGACCGAAGCGAAGTGATGCATCAACGCTCTCTTCTTTAGCTTCGAGGCTGGTGAACGGCTCCTTCGGACACGATCGTTGCATGCATTCGCATTATCCAATCTCTTCATCGCTCTTCGAGGCCCTCCTTTTTCTCGTCTTCCCTTCGCTCTTCACCGACAGGCTATAACGGTGCGTTATCTCGGGACCACTTTTCTGCGTCTACTCAATAAATTATGCCTTCTCTCCCTGTCTGTCCCTGGTATCAAGAATTTCTTAGCGCTGTTCGAGCAGTGGGCCCTCAAGGACCCTGTGGTCTGTGCGCACTACCCTGTGCACAGGGTCCTTGAGTTATTGCAAATAAATAAATAAATAAATAAATAAATAAATAAATAAATAAATAAATAAATAAATAAATTTGAGGCCAGGCATGGGCGCAGCTGTGCTTGTGCTGATAGGCGTCGACTTGCCCCACTGCAATTCCTTCCTCGAATTCGCCCTCCTAGCATAGCATAATATAGAAAGATGTTTAATTACAGAGGACTCTTTCGTAATTGTGACGTGTTTTTCCGAATGCGCGTGCGCGCGCGTACTTCTTCTATTTTGCGCTCGTCGTTGCTTAGCCCAGTACGTGTAAACTCACCCAACAATACGCACCGTTAACAATATTTCGCTCCAGCGAGTGAGACACTTTGAAACAGTGAAGGAATATTTGGCTTGAGTCAATAATTTATCAGAGGTCTGACGCTACAGCATTCCATTTTGATCCTTTGAAGCGACGTTATATGTGTTGGGAGACATACCCCGAGGAACCTTTGTCGTTCAGCCTCCATTTGCTGGCCATTAATCCCAAAACTCGTAAGAAATGCAACTGTGGCCAAAAATGGTCCTTCGAATCACGCACTCAGCACAGTTTGTTAGTAGCTGCTTGCACCACACACAACCTTGTCAGCAATTTATTGAGCTGAATACCTGTCATTTGAGCGATCGCTCGGCGTATGCAAGCCTTTACATTAGCACCGCATCATAATCATTAGCAAGAAAGCGCGCTATGTTACCTACAAATTAAATCGTGTGCCGCGGCTGCCAAGTTTATCTGACTCAGCAGGAAGCTTGCACGATAACTTTTCTTTCTCTTGTAGCTGTGTGTTCACTACGTCTCGGACGTACAATTTAGTGCTTTGACGATCTTTTCCAATTCATCCTTGGTCTTACCGGTCGAGCACAGTCTTTTTTCAGGTGCATGAAATATACGTCTAGATGTTTCTTACGATGAGTTACACGACGCATGGTTCGTTTAGAATTGTCTCCGGACTGGCCATTATTAACGTGTTTTCATTGCGCTGTTCGTCCAAGTTGTTTTGCTTACGTATTTTTTTAATTGTTTGTTTTCCAGGCTCAACCACAGCTCCTTTTGTCGTAGCAAAGTGGAAACGTCGCGAGAAGCTTGCAGCTTGGCTACTTGACAAACAATCCCGGTAACTCAACACCAGCTTCTTTACCATGGTATGTAACACGGCGTTTTTCTTTTTCGTTTTTCTTCTTCTTTGTTTATCACTTTGCAAATAACGTTGCAGCACAGACGATTCTATGTTGTAATAAAGCGATGCGGCTTTAAAAATACTGCTTTCATTCTGTCTTGCGCCGGGCGAAGCAGCAGTGCTCGCGGGAAACGTAGAGACGAGCTCCGTGACTAAACGTAACCACGAACAACGGTAGACAGTTTTTCTAATATATCCTGTGTAAGCAGATTGAAAAAAACTGCCACGTCCTTTATTGCCAGTGTGATAGGCTTTAACTAAAGGTGGTGATTGGGCGCATTTTCTTGGTTATTTCTGGTGACAGTGCGCACTTGGACAAAGATAATACGCTAATAAAGCAGTAGTTATACTGAAGGCTACTTACAAGGTATATTTACTAGAGCAATTGCAGCGCTGACCAGCATAGCTGAGAGCTGTTGCGACTTCAGGGTGGAGAACGAGAGACAGACTTTTGGAGCAGACGAAAAAGAACCGAACAGCTTTATACAGTATGTACAGATACAGCGGAATATAGCGTACATGTAGCTGTAAGAGCACACCAGACCGAGGGGGCGGCCGGTGGCGACTCTCTCTTCTGACAATGGGCAGGTTATGCCCTAAATGCACCCATCGTTGGGGGGACAACGTGGGTTAGGGGCTGACGTCACCCCCGTCGCATTTCTTCTCGTCGCTGGAGAAGTCTTCGATTGCTGGCGCTCGGTGCCAACGGGCCCCTCACTACAACCCGCAGGAGGAGGTCAGCAGTTCAGTGGAACTTTGAAAGCTCGGAACTGTGACATAGGGGCAAAGCCCTCGAGGGGACAAGCAGTCAGTGGAAGTTTGAGGCGTAAAACAAGGGCAACCACCTTAGAAGAACGCGGTGGGTGCTGGGAATGGTGGTGAAGAACGTTTATTTGCTCTATTTTACAGTGGTTCTTGCGGCTTCAGATGGAGTCGTCCATCCTCTCTTCAAGGACTAGTAAGGCGCGCCCGCAGGGCAGCTACCCTCAGCGGAGCCCTGGACTAGGGGAACGCGGTGGGACTCATTCGTCGTCTTCTTCGGGGCGACCGTGTTGATCGTACAAGACTCACAACGCATGTAAAGATATGAAAATATAATTTTTTTTCCGCAGCATGGTGGCGACGCCTGTGCACCTAATAATTGGGGAAGGTTCATTAAGACAGCAACCCAACGCGTGGAACGAGGGAAGATGAACGGCCGACCGCGTCCGAACCAAACCCCGCCTCTCACTCGCGCCAGAGCGGTGACGGCGCTGCTGGGACGTCACTTGTTCTCAGTTGTCTTTTGCAGTACTTCATTTGTTCCTCCCGTGCTGCGTTTGATGCTGCTGCTAATAATATACATTGGCCTGCAGTAAAGCGCCCGCATACCAATGTTGTATGCTTCGCTATTACTGACTCTGTATAGGTCGCTGTATAAGCACCGGTTCTCGCGCAGTGCGCATTTTTATCGGCTAGGGACGAACGGAACAAAGCGTGTACCTAGGCGCAGTCGCTAGATTTTTCTCGCGCAATTGACACATGCACACAGGCGTCGGGCAAAGGCGGCAGAGCTCTCGCGTGTCTGCGCCCTTGACACAAAACGGAGATACACCTGTAAGGTTTCCGCCGACTCTGTAATCGACTCAGTGTGAGCCTCAATTTCTCCACGAACGTGCAACATATCAAGAAAAAAATTTAAGCCGTTTTATTGTGACGAAATCAGAAAGGACGTCAAACATAGGCTTTATTTTCAAGAGCAACCTCTGTACGTCACACTAATTCGGGGAGGAGAGTGTCACGTGGTAATATTAAGGTTTCACTCATCCGTGGGTTGGTGCAGTAGCGGAAGCCGCACTGCGGCCTCCTTAACGAAAGCTTCAAACGATGGCATAATAGGGGTGAAAATGTGAGAAGGACGAATGGCGCTGTGCGTTTTGACAGAAGCGACAGCAATCAACCTAACCTAACTTTACTTCACCGAGCAACAACAGCAACCACAACAACGACAACAATGAACCAAGCTTATTATCCCGTGTGGATTGCGGTAAAGTGCAGGGCGAAAGTGGTAAGGATGGTCCATTCGGCCAGCGTCCAGATTTCGGCGAGACACGGTCATTGTGTGGATCGCGACCACTGGACCAAGCTGACCGGTGTGTGTGCCAGCGGTTTGTGAACAGTATTACTCCGATTTTTACGACATGAAAATATGGCTTGTAAACAAACACCACGCCAAGAAGTCGCACTCCATTTGGCACGCATATTAATTTGGTCACGTTAAAAGAGGATATAATAGGCGATTTCGTTTTCGGAGGATTTCTGGCATGACGCTGTGGCCAAGGGTTGACATCTATCCGATAAAGCTAGAAAAAAAAAATGCTGGCTACATGACTGTTTGTGTCAGTATCCCTTTAATGTTGTAATATGCAACAACTTTTCCTAAATAAATGCTCTAAACAGGTACTGCGCTTTCTGCAGCCGGTAGAGTAATTATTTCTTTATACGTACAACAAACCTTGTCGAATTCGGTGCAATCAATGACAAGCAAAAGAATTTCTTCGTTCGCACGTAAGCAGATCGGAGCTCCTGTGGTAAACTTTCCTCTTAAACAAAAATTATAGAGAAGCACAATCTCTGCATAATGAAAAAGTGTCCCGTGAAAATTTAGAGCACATTAGTGTATGGGGTACTGAATATGATTGATAGTGTTTACGCTGCGAAAGCCATGCATGGGGACCGCGTAGCGGAGGTCTCCGGATTAACCTTCGAGTTCTTTTTTTGTATTTTTAAAGCCGAGCTATCTCTGCCTCTCTCTTCGGGTTTGTTGTGCCTGCCTGGCTGCTGGGTCGATCTCTATTTCGCCGGTATATTTGTTGGTATAAATACAAACGTAGTTATGTCCACAAATATATGAAAGCACCGGTGAAGTGACTTATAGAACCCTTCTGTGCTGACAAACTACGCGAACTTTTGCTCTGCGTGACCAAAAAATTACTTTCCGAATAAGACCTGTGCATATAATGTCGGCTCACACACTTCTCTAAAGAACACTGATCTGTCATCGGAAATACTGTTCCGTAGCAATAGAATGGCAAATTATATTTAACGGATTCTTTGATTTAATTTATTTTCTTTAATTCAGTCACGCAGTATGCGCCACTTAATGTGTTCCCGTTGTTGGCCGATCCGCCAAAACGGGCATTTGTCTTAACTACGATTGCCATAAAACTAATCAAACCAAACCAATCCAAGACAGTCTTGGTGTAGCATCAAACAGGCATCACCATTCACGAAAGCTTCGCCTCACACAGATTCCAACATGTGCGTTGGATCTGCATAACTTTCAAAAAAGAAATTTAGATGCACCCAAAGCTTCGTAGACGATTGTTTTCGCATTCTGAACCGATCGATATGCGGCCGCCGCGGGGACTGAACCCACTCTCTCGTACTCGTTGCAGAACGACATGGCCGCTTAGCCACGTGGCTGAGTGTTGTAGATTGCACTGCGACGCTTACCCGATGCAATAATACGAAACGATCGGCGAATAGTAATAAATTATGAAAGACGAAAGGACAGTCTCGTGCGATCTGTTCCCTGCTCCGTCGGGCCATTTGTGCAGGGCACCACGGCTGCACGATGCGATGTTTACCTCGCCTTATAACAGAGAAAGTTGCGATACCAGCCTTGGCACTTACCTTTCTCTTACGAATCTCGCTAATATACTACTCGGGAGGCAAAATTATGCTGGCTGTGTTCTTTCACCCTGATTTATGGCCACAGTAGTTTGTCGATCCATAAGGAACACGAAGCCTATATCAGAAACGCGTAGTGCATGGAGGGCTTCGGAATGAGCTGTTTCTTTTTTTCTTTTTTGACGTTCACCTTAGTCTGAGTATATGAGCGTACTTTCCTTTTTTCTTTTTGCATTCTGTTGCGATTGGAATGGGACCGTCGCTACCGGGAATCGAACCGACGTCCTCCATACCAAAAGCAGAAGGCCATAACCACTGAGAGATTACAGCAGGTATGACATGAGTTGAACGTTGATGCTTTCCTTGTTTCTTTATTTACGTTGCGCGCTCGCTTCAGATCATTTTTCTCACTGAACTTCTCATTCATCTTTGGTTTTCGGTAGACGGCTGTTCCCCGTAAGAAACACTAAAGAAAAAAAAAATAAGTCATCAAAGGTCTTTGTAACGAAAAAAAAAAAAAACTAGCTCTCGTTCGCATCCAGATAGACCTCGCGCTGAAGAATTCTCGCTCTTCTATATGCGAGAAGTGGCGTGACCTAAATAGAGCCAAACTCGCCGTCGCTTTTTCATTTTAGCCTGCGCTTCGGAAATTCTGCCACCATTCATTACGATCGTGATGTATGGATCGCGTTCACAGATCTCCGCGAACGGTTCTTCCCTCGCAAGAAACCGCGGCACGTGGAAACTTACGTCGCAAGACCGCGATGATTCATTGAAGAAGCGCCGTGTACGGCCGCAATGATGGCAGTGCTCGACGGGCGTGAATTTCCCACGAGTTCCCCAAGTGGCAGCGCCCGAGAATGCTATTCACTGTACAGTGCAATGCTTTACACTCCCCTCGGTAGCTATATGCTTAACCTTGGACACAATGCGGTGCTGCATTGTCGACATGGCGACATCCTCAGTCATTCATTGCATAAGTAATCTCCAGCGGAGCTTGAGTCGGCTTAGGTTTGCGACGAACGCGGTATGCCAACATGTTTACGGCAGTTTAGGGTGTTTGCGTTCTCGCTTCCCATAGATCTTGCCGAAAAAAAGAACACATAGAAAAGAAAAGAAGCCCTTCACGCGACTATATGACAGAGCGACGCTGAAGTGGGATGCCGATTTAAGCTGTTTTGATGGTACGCACAAGTGGTACTGAGAATAGGCAAGTATTAACCGAGAATGTTGTCCTTGGTGGTCATGCGAGTAGCCTCGGCATCACATTCAAATAAAGATATGGGAAGTTTTAGAATAGCGTACCCTAGAGGCTTAGCGCACGCGAAAGTAAGAAAGAGAAACACAACTCTATTGCGGGGGCTTAACATTCTTCTGCGCTCTCTTTGTGTTCTTTTGTATGCCTGGCTAATTGCGAGCCCTAGATTTGGGTCTCCTGTTTTTAAAGCTCCATAATGCGCAATGCAAAAGGTTTGCTATACTGATATTTCTGTTGTGTTGCGTTACTGTGGAGTGATTGAGGTGAAGCCAACCTTGGCTACTCAGTTTGTCTGTATTCTACAGCAATAAATAAATAAATAATTAAATAAATAAATGTAAGAAAAAAGAACATCGAAGATAATCGCATTAAAGATAACATGCCGCAGCGGGAGTGCTCACTCGACATCTGACGTCCGCCCTCGCCGTTACCCAAATGCCCTGTACAACTTGTACTGTTCGGCCTTTCGCGTAGGAGCCCTCCACGCGTGCTAACATAGGTGGCAGGTCCAAACACACAGCTGTGTTAAAGTTCTCAGCAGTACGGAGCATCAGTGCGTCACTTAAGTACTGATATTTCAGTGCACGGTGGGGGGCGATGCCAGTGGGGAATGCATGTGTACTCACCTTAATGATAACTGCTAATGCGACGAGGCCCTGTGCTCGTTGCCTGGCTTCAGACACGTTGGCGTAGAGGTCGCAGTTGTAGCCCAGGATCTGGAGCTGCGAAAGATGGGCCCCCTTCCCCTTACGAGAGGCCGTTGCAGGAAATCGTTTCTCTTGACATTTTGCCGTTTTCAACAGACATCTTGTGTTCAGGTGCAACAGAGCATCTTGCACGGTATTCGCAAGGGCCGTGGCACACGATGTGCGTACACTGTGGGGCCGAGAAAAATGAGGTCGCCTGGACAACACCAGGAGGGTGAGCACCACACAGGCGTAAACTACAAATACACGCTAAATTGCTGTCGTTCGCAGAGTACAGCTGTTACTGAGAAGCGCGCAATCTTCCGCACTGGTAATCGAGGGGGCAATTTTTTTTTATACTTCTCATCCGTATACCAGATGACGGTTTGTGAGTGTGAATCATTTCGCTAACTAGCGCTGCTATCTACAAGTGGCACCTCATAAGCAGGAGTAGTACGTTTGAGAGCAAGGGCAGTAAGCTGCGACTTCTTGGAGGTCCGTACGTGCGTATGTACGGGCCTCTTTTCCGAAAAACCTCGCTCTCTGGGTTCAACGTCAGCTGTGCGAAGCACTGGTTAGGTACACGTAACATGGTGCAAGGAGAGATTGTCAAACACATGGCGGCGGCTAAAGCAGGGAGGACCGGGGAGACGTGCCGATGAATCTTGTTAAGTAATTATTATGCAAGCTTGCGTGATTTCGGAGCGGGCTACTGAAAGACAGCGGACAATGTGAACGAACTCAGGACGGGCGAAAAACGATAGCAGAGCACTTTGGTGTCACTTTTAAAGAGGAGTTTAGTTTGCGGACCCTCCAGGGGACTTTGCTGATCGTGGCTGTTGCTGCCTCGCTAAATAGCTCACACGGCGGACATCGCTCGCATAAGATATCGGCATATATGTAGCCTAATCAGCACCACCCCTGCATATTTGCCGGTCGCCGACTGTTTTCTGTGGATTTACCCAATGAAACACGCAAGCGGTACCTGAATGTTTTCACTGTAGCAGATAAATACGTATTCGAGTGCATAATTCTTTTATTAAGGCGAATATTTTTACGCCCTCTTTCCCGGCGTTTGGCGGTGCTGCTAGGCCTGCTCCATGCTTAGTAAGGCGGGCTGGTTCTGGCGACAGTGTAATGCGCGGTCCCGTGGAGCGCGTGGGTCACGTCGTGGGTATTTCCGCGTCTTGGTAAGATGCTCCAAAACGCGTTCAAGAGTATGAACAGTTTGATAGCCTTTAATGAACTAGTTCCCGAAAACTTCTCTTGAGATAGATCCCAAAATTTTGCCATGGGTCTGCACAGTCGCCTTGTTCTTCAAATCCGTTCTCTTCGGTTCCGGTCTTTTCTGGTCTGTCCCAGCTGTCCGGTGCACTAATCACGCGAAAACTCACCGCGGTGAGTCACTCGTGTGGGTATCGCCGGGTGGAATTCAACGAGCTGACTCGACTCGGATCGCTCGGGTTCAAAGTTGAGCGGGAGAGGAGCTCGCGTAGGCTAATCGCGATCTCCGTTCCCGTGCCACGAGTGGCACGTGGGAATCGCCTGATGGCTTTCCGATATCCGAGCAGCCGGAACGCCTCGTTACGACACATCGCACCATCGCACTGTCTCGGCGAGGAATTCGCTCGATCGTTCCGCGATCGCTTACGGAACACGAAACTCGAAAAAAAGAAATGAAAATAGCAATAAAGAGAGAAGGGCAAGATAAAGCGTTCGAAAACACACGAGCAAACAAACGCCTAATTAAATGGCATTCCAACCTCTTCTATTCCTTTTCTTTTCTGTGTTATCTCCGTCGAGCCTCAATTGCATACTCAGAGACACGCAGATTAGAACTGGTTCGGGCCGGCGGGTATCAAAAGATGCGGTCGATGCTCACAAAAACGGAAAGGTCGGAAGGCCTTGTCCTTCCTTGAATTTTATCTCATAAAAACGCGTATATATCTCTTGTAAGGCGGCATCGTGATGCTGGGCGTCTAAAACATGCATAAAGAGTTTTTTGAGAAACGAGCGCTAATTGGTGTACAAATATTTAAGCAGCCGCAGCGCGGAAAAACGCGCGCGTTTGAAAGCTTCTGCACTGCGGTCTGTTAGCGGCACAGTTCTGTTCAAGTGCGATCAGGGTAACATAATATGTTGCGGGCCATATACTGTCGCATGCATGACTGTCGTCTTGCTTCGCCCAAGTGGTGACGTGGATTGGATTCATCAGCGAATACTTATTTCATGTGCGGAAGTGTTTGTAACGAAAGGATATTGACGGATAATGATCGACTGATAGAACGGCGCAAGGCTACTGCATTACGGCCTCTGAGGTGGGCAGTTCGAAACGCTTGCCTTTCACGCAAGCGACCCTTTCGATCCCTTCTAATCAGGCCTAAGCGACGAACTAACCAACAGGCACCGTGCAGCGCCTCTCACCTCTGCCGGGAAGACGAATCCGGAGACGGAGTGCTCGGAGCCTCGGTCTTCGGTGCGGCCGAAATGCAGCCGCAGCTCGTAGACGCGGTACCGGTATGAGAGCGGCCCGAGGCTGATGTTTACGCCGCCCAGTTCGTCGTCTTCGGACAGGCGGAACACGATGCCTTGGCCCGTGTTCTGCAGAAGCCCGTCCACCTGCGCCAGTGAACAGTTCGCCTGCTGAGAGGCCTCTCCGAACGGCTCCATCGCCGCTCCTCAGTGTCCGAGTTTATCAAGGCAAACCAGGCATGATCTTATTTATAGAACAAAAATTCGCGCAATATTCATCTGCGCTAACTACGCAAGTATGCGAATAGCCGGAACGCGTCGCGTATGAGGCGTGTGCTGCAGCTGGGCTCCTCTCTCACGTTTGTCTCTAGACGCGCCGCGCCATCTAACGACGCGCCCGTGAAATTTGGGCGTGGCCTCTGAGCTACGTGGCGTGCCGGTACGTGCGAACACGGAGAATTAATTCCTCCAACTCCATGGGCACTAAGGCATCGGGGTGCTGCGCTTGAGGAACCCCTGTGACGCGGGTTCGATTCCGCTTAGCACCGGATAAATTGTAAAGAACTTTCCTTTTTTTTTCATTGATAAGAGCCGCGAACAGGGTTAACACATTTAGGCTGCTCTACCTCAGAGATCGGTCGACATTTTTAAACCCGCTTTCTTCGGAATCGGGACATATATGTAAGATAATTTGATAATTTGGTAACATAGTTTGATAACCATATATATATATATATATATATATATATATATATATATATATATATATATGGCGCGTCTACTGAGCTGAAATGTTTCAGTTCACCAATCTATTTACCTATCTTCCTTGCAACCTTTCCCGTTAGTGCAAGATAACCTATCCCATCGGCACAAAGTAACATTTAAGCTTCGGAGCCTGAGCGGGGTCGGAGCTTCTGGAAGATTGAACGTAGGAAGCTAGGCAACGTTACATAAAGCTGTCACTTTGTTATTGCATTGGTAAATGATCAGAGGAATGGCGGAAGACGCATATATCGGTGAATGGATGGGATGTGATTACGAGAAGACGGGATAGCTGCTTCTCTATTGATCCCGTAGTGCTGTTAATATACTGCATCTTTAGAATAACCGAGGGTGTCTTCGACTTGTCCTGCCGGATTGCCCAGAGCCGTGCAAGGCGCTGCTTTCAGCCAGTGAGTGTTGGCGTTGCAGCAGCGAGCTCTGGCAGTGACGGGCAGTCCGGAACCACAAATAGAAAAAAAAAAAAAAACTATACCATGGTGAAAAAAAAAAAAAAGAGCTTCACAGAGGAATGGCGTTGCTACACTGGTATCCCTACATCCTGCACTCGCAATAATAGACTGAGACCTCCGCGGTAGCGCTGCTTTGTAAGTTGCAGCTTTGTCGTTTGTTCTCCTTTCAAAAAGCACCGGGTTGCTTTGCCTTTTACGTCTCGTGCATAAGTTGAATGAGGTCGCAGGAGACGGAGCCTTACGGCATCTAGTAAAGTTTGACAGGGGATCTACAGAAAAAGAAAAAGAGAGCGACAAACATTATCTTAGAAGATGAAGCTACAACTGTTCCTGACTGTTCGCTCTCGGAGAAGGGAGACTCGATCACGGAGAAAACGAAAGCTCCTTTGGCCGCTGCGTCGAGTATGGAGACGTATTAACCTTCCCTCATACGCCCGCTGAAGAAGCATTCTCTTTTGTGATCGCTTCGGAAGCGGATCGCTCGCCAACGCTCGCAGGGTACAGAGCCAGGAGAGTTCTGGCCGAGCGCTGGCTTTTGCCGCAGCGCGGCTCTCATCTTTCCTGCGACGAGCAAGATGCCTGCAACGGTGATTCCAGTTATTACTGGCGCGTCTTCGATACAGCCTGCAAGTTTTAGAAGCGGGGCGGAGCGGGCGAGCAGAGACAGAAAGCAGGAGAGGGATTGGGGGGAAGGGGGAACTCATTGTTCGAGGGCCGGTCGGCGTGGCTCGACGCGAGATCCGTCCCGGCGGCGGTGCCATTTGTCTCGCGAGGGGCGTTGCCGTCGCGAAATGGGTTCTCCTCGTGCTTGGGGCCTTGTTTTCCACCGATAACGAGCCTCATTTCCGCTCTTTGTCGCCCCCAGATATCGGCAGAAGAGAGCGGCCATCACGTCCGGACCAGCTGGGGCCGCCCCCGCCGCCACGGCTGCTGCTGCTGCTGCCGCCGCCGCCGTCCCCGCGACGGCATTGCTACGCGGACGGCGTCCTCGCGAGAACTGCTCACGGCGGGGACACTCGGGGCTCCTCTCGTACCGCGCGGTCGCATGACGATTGCGCACTACTCTGGTGGTGCGACCCTTCTTGCGAGGAGAGCTCGCCAGAAATGAGCGGAGGCGTCTGCTGCGCCTAACGCGCTTTGTCGGCCTCCTGCCGTGTGGTTTAGGACGCTTGCGTACGGCGTCAGAGGGCGAGGGCACGGGGAAAAAAAAACAACAGGGAAATGAACCTCGTGACATTGGCTGCACTAATTGAAGCTTTGATCTAACGCGTTTTTTTCGGTGAACGCTGTTAACCTTAGTCGCGTGACCGGCAGATTGGTTTCTGTAAGGCAGCAGTGGGGGAGCCAATCGTGAATCAGCCTTTTGCAGTGAAGCCCGCCAATAGCACTTCATCCCGTTTTCCTTGCGTCTGCCTCGCGTATAATCATAATATTTATTATCATCTTATTTTCTTGGCAGGACAAGTCACTGGGAGTAACGATTTATCGTCGTGTCTGTCACCATGTTTCCATGGGCGCAAGATGTTGCGAGAAAAGGACGGTCTACTTGTCCCCAGCCAGGACTTGATTCCGAATCCGCGGCATGTGATTCGTTGTGTCGACATGATCGTGCTCGTCGTCACGTCATCGTCGTCGTCACCGTTCTTGTCGACTTCGTCACCATCGGGACAGCTGTCTTGGTTCTGGGTTCCATCGTAAAGGTTTTGTTTGAGAAGGCATGAAAATTATTGTTGTGTTCAAGGAGCACTTAGCACTTCTTTATTTATTTTGCTCGCGAAACATTCTGGTTTCACGAACGGAGAACAAAAGCCCCGAGAAGCGATGCAAGCGCTTGGAATTGCGAAAAAGAAACGCACGTGGTAGAGGCACCGTGGGACATCTTCCTGTTAATGTTTTTGGTATTACCCAACCGTCATAATATCTAGAACTCAAATCGGGTGTTTGTGGTATCATGTGACAAGGATAAACGGTGCATCTGCAAAAAGCAGGCTTTTAGAAGTCGTGGAGTCCACTCTTGATTTGCCAGGGCAGGGGAGGCTAATAATCCCTGCTACGAGCATAGTGGTGGTCTCATTAAGAGAGATGATGCGTTTGTTCAATTAAGCGATATAAGCGCAGAGTTTAGTTTGAAGATTGCTAAGAGGCGCTATGACGCTGCACTCGTTGAAGCACGGTGACAATAATCTTTCTTCGGACTGACTATGTCTTCGCGAAGACGTACTTCGCGACTTAATTTTTTGGGGGGGTTCACTTTAT
This sequence comes from Dermacentor variabilis, assembly GCF_050947875.1. NCBI lineage: Eukaryota > Metazoa > Arthropoda > Arachnida > Ixodida > Ixodidae > Dermacentor > Dermacentor variabilis. The sequence goes on from NC_134571.1 coordinate 38,024,957, forward strand.
TTGTTTGCTCGTCTTTCAATGTTTCACCGAGACGGTTAAGCACTTGCCCTTAATAATTAATCTTTTTTATCACAGTATAACCATAGTAAATTTGAAAATGATGATTAGTATAGCTGGGCAATATCTGAAATTCTGTCGCCCACAAGGGGTGAATAAATTTATTTTTGTCAGACACGTGATTCTGCACGAACATTTAAATGAACTGACAAATAATGGGACTAAGATATAAGGTAGAAATTGGCAGATAAAGAATATGTGATCAAAAAGTAGCTTTGTGATCAGCAATGACTTTTGAACAAGCCTGCATCCCCCCCCCCCGATCCGCCCCCCACCCCCTACTCCTCCAACCCTCAGGCAGGTTACCTTTAAAGAAACCACTGGCGGCAGAACCAGAATATCTTAGTAACCTCTAGATGAAACTATAACGCCAAAGAGAGATATTAGTTCATCACCACATGATTGATAACAACACTCCTAAGACATGCAAACTTAACGCAAGTTTTTCTTTCTACGTGTAAGAAAACTTATGCAGGGAAGATAACGTTGTCTAAGGCAACTGCCATACCGTTTACAAACGCTTTTAAACTGGTTTGTTCCAAAAAAAGCAGCATTGAAAAAATAGCTAATATTTAACGAATTATTCGCTGCTCGTTAAATCAGTAGGCGAAGGGGAGAGAAAGTAACTTTGCTTGTGAACGTGGCCTCCAACGCAAGATGTTTTGCTTATTACGCATGTGAGATTTCGCCTTTTTATTGAAACTTGTTCGTTTGGCCACCCAAATGGGTAATTTTTAATCGCGCTCTATGATCCCTGAAGGAAGACATTCCGAGCATTCATGTTCTGGCCTCTAACTTTATCCACCGTGCCTAATGATCAGATATATATATATATATATATATATATATATATATATATATATATATATATATATATATATATATATATATATATATATATATATATATATATATTCACAACATTCTGATGAAGGCCGGACCCCGGCCGAAACGTCAATAAACCGCTTCATACGCGCGTCTACTTCACTGTATATATATATATATATATATATATATATATATATATATATATATATATATATATATATATTTCAAGCGCGAAAGAAAGTTGGCAGCTCTTTTCCCGGCCGCAAACAAAACTGCGCTTTACTTTAATTAAAGCAAAGAATGACAAAAGGAAGAGCAGAAAGAACGAAAACACCGGAAAAGACAAAAGAAACGTATTTAGCGAGAGGTTATTCACCCGAAAAGTAGAATCTTTAGGAATATGACAGCTCATTGTGGCACGGCGCTTTCTTTTGTTTTAAGACTCGGAAGGTTGCAAACGTACTCCGGGTATTCAGAAGAAAGGGGAACTTTTCAAAATGTACAATAGAATGTACATCATTTTTCTTCCTTTCTTTCATTTTTTTCTACTTTCGCGGACACTTGCCAAAAATCAAATAGTAGTGGCGCGATGGGGGTGGGTGGACGAGATAATAAGCTTTCTACTTCACTATGCCACGAAATTTGGGACATGTGGGTGCCAGCGGGTCTTTGCTTCAAGAGAAAAAAAATATTTGGACCATGTATTTAGGCACGAGAGTGCTTACAAATGAAACAAACCGTAAGGAAGCGACGACATAATGACGAGGGCATTCCCTACCGTAGAAATGAAGAAACACGCAGAAAAAGCGAGACTGTGTAAGCGCAGCTACTGGTAGGATGGTGCGGTACCCGGTTGCTATGGCGAATGTAAAAAGGGGCCTTTGAGGGAAAAACGTTGCGTTGAATTTATACTTGGATTACTTGCGTCACTATATAACGGCAAAACTGAAACTGAGTCGTAGGCTCAAGAGTCGTCGCCGCCGTCGCCATCACCGTCACAACAACAACAACAACAACAACAACAACAACAACAACAACAACAACAACAACAACAACAACAACAACAACAACAACAACAACAACAACAACAACAACAACAACAACAACAACAACAACAACAACAACAACAACAACAACAACAACAACAACAACAACAACAACAACAATAATAATAATAATAATCATAATAATAATAATATTAATAATAATAATAGCCGGACATGGTCGAAGTGCCGTATTAATGCTTGTACGTGTGCACGTTTTCGCGTTAATATTCACTGCGAAACGCTAACATGTTGTTTTGAGAGTTACTTATTTCTTGAGCCCTGTTCAGAGGTACCTTTTACAGGTGTTTTGTTATCACTCTGCTCCTAGACAAGCGTGCGGGATGCAGCCTGTGTCTACTTTTCGTAACGCCCATTCTCCTTCCATCATTCCTATCAGAGCTAAACATGTCTCTCTGGACGAACGTTATATTGTTACATATAATGTGCTGTTTCATAACTTGATATTTTAGATGACGTTGTACGAGGACTCGATTATGTGCAAGCATAAATGTTACCTTTCTGCGGGCGCTTCAGGTTGAGGCGCTAGAAGTGAAAGCACACCTGCACAGCAACGCTTCACAGCCACTCATGCTATATGTAGTACATCAATGAAGGATAAGTACCCTGTGATTTGAAACCGCAATCGGCTTGAGGTTCGGGTCGAAGAGCAGCTGCCGCGGTTCTATGTTGACTGGAGACTGCCGCCGCCCCGTGCTGCATAGGCTCCAGGCAGGGTTTAGCCGGCCCCAGAAGTCCGGACCTGCGACGACAAGGCAAGGCGCGCTAGCAGTGAATGGCAGCATCGCTGTCGAAGACGGGATTCGCAGGTCTCTGAGATTATAAAAGAAGCTTTGACATGCCGATTCAAATGTGAGCCTTGTGTGCTTCTCCTCTGAATTAACCCAGCAAGCTGGGCGAATTGGTGACTGAACATATTCCTAGGGGCGGGCAGCGCAACCCGGATGAAGGACAAAAAGAAGTGCACAATACGAGCGCACCTTGCCCGCTGCGCTCGTATCGTGCGCTTCCTTTTGTCCTTCGTCCGGGTTGCGCTGCCCACCCCTAGAAATATGCTTCTCCTGATAACGTGTCTTACTGCAAAAAAGCCAGCTTTACGTTAACGCTTCGCCCTGAAGGTGTTTATTCACGTGGCAATACGCTCTATAGAGAGTAAAATATAGGGTTAGCATAAATCATTCATTGGCTTTGAAAAGGCTATATTTTCAAAAGTATTACACGTACACACATGAAAAATGTATTAAAAGAACCACAAACTCACCAAGTTTACACACCCTCTGCAAATGTTCAATATGTGCCCCCTTTGGTGACACGACACAGGTACAGACGATGATCGAGCTCATTCCATACATTTTCCATACATAGCATAGTCCTGTCGATTGTCTGCACTGCAGCACTGATGCGTTCTTTGTGCTCGACTAAAGATTGCGGTAGCGGAGGTACGTTAAGGACCTCGTTTTACGTACCTCCGCTACCACAATCCATAGTCGAGCTCAAAGAACGCATCAGTGCTGCAGTGTAGACACTTGAAAGGACTATGCTACAAAATGTATGTAATGAGCTCGATTATTGTCCGGACGTGTGTAGTGTCACCAAAGTGGCACATATTGAACATTTGTAGAGGGTGTACTAACTTGGCGAGTTTGTGGTTATTTTCATATATCTTTCACGCGTGTACGTGCAATACTCTTGAAAATATAGCCTTTTAAAGACGAATGAATCATTTATGCTAGCCATGTATTGTGCAACGAGCAGTAATTCGTCGGGGTGTCATTAAAAAGCCGAAGTCTTGAAGGAAAGTCCCCTTTCACGGGTACGTACGAACAATTTACTTCTGACGCATATTTGCTGAACAAGAATCACTGTCATTCATTGAATTAATAATTGTTGGTTTCCTCTAATACTTATTTGTCTTAGCAACAATGTTTCAAGTGATTAGTGCTGAAAAATAAATAAACAGCATTTCTGGCTTGCACTCTACATACACTGCCTATTTCGCGCTCTTAAACTGAAAGAAAGAAAAGCAAAACAAGGCTCTAGAAAGGTGCACCCTTTAAATTTTTCGTCGGAAGCACCGAGAGCGGAACGGGGCGCTACGCAACGTGACGAAGGGCGAGTCACCACTGCCGTTGACAAAATAAGCGCTTAACCGCTGTTGACTACTGTCATCGTCTCTAGGCTAACTAGCCGCTCGGCTGAACAAACACAAAAGTATAACGGGACCGACAGCCACCGTGGCGAGACCGTGCTGTTACGAGGGCGTTGATTATCAAAACACGCTTATGGCGTGACGGGTCGCGGCTTCGCCGACGTAGTACTTATACGCGTATATCGCGACGGCTGCATCAAACCCACGGTTGCGTGAGCGCTGGGGAAACACGTTGTTTGTTCGAGGCCACGCTTTCCTTTGACTCGGTCCTGTTTTTGTATCCCCCTGTGCGTGTGCGCCACATTCTCCTAAGACTAAAGAGAGAGAGAGAGAGAGAGAGAGAGAGAGAGAGAGAGAGAGAGAGAGAGAGAGCGAGAGAGAGAGAACAGAAGAAGAGTCGGCGCAGAAGTTTCTCGCCGATAACCGCCTCACTGAAAGGCAGCACTGCTCGACGCGGCTACGTGCCTGTGCTTCGCGGCAGAAGAGGCGAGAAAGAGGCCCGGTGAAGGGGCAGAAGACAGTTCATCGGGCGTCCCCTTCTGACAACGGGACGTTCCTAAAGCGAGCGGTATACGCTGCAGCAGCCTGCAGTAAGGGCTCCTCAGATGTGCGCGCGTTTGTGTGTGTGTGCGTGCGCTTGAACATCGGCATCGCAGCAATCGATCGCGCGGTCTCGCTGCTGGCAAAACACGGGGACGATGTTCAGAAAGCAGCAGCAGCTATGAGGAGCCCGCTGTTGCGTATATAACTCGTCGTCGCGACCGCGTCCGCTGTTTACCTTGTCCCCGAGAACCACACAAGTGTCCGCCCGTCCCTGTGCCGCGGCGAACCATTGATCGCGGTCAGCGAGCATCGCAAGAGAAATAGTGTGCGGGCGCGAGTAAGAAGCGGGCGAGTGAAGCGACTGAGCTGGACTTCTCCGACACGCAGAACGCGCTCGTCAAGGATCGAGCGCGCGCACGAAAGCTGTAATTGGCTGCCACGTGGTGGTGGCCTCCTCGCGCAGCACAGCCTCGAGAAACCGTGTCGGTCTCTCTCGGTTCTAGCAGGCCGCCTCTAATCCTGACTTACTACAACGCCGAGGTTCCACGTTAATTGTCTTCGCTGTGTGCCTACAACATGCGCTGCTTCCGCGGTGGCTATACACCGAGTAGCCTTGGTCCCGCTTCCGTTAGAATAGCTTGTAGCGGTCGCCCTACACGTTTGCCGATGTCTGGAAGCAAGGTCCATCGAGGTCGATCTCCGCGGGAAAGCCGGATGGCAGACGCGACCGGAGAAGAGCATACGCGACTGAAGATCACGACAGAACTTATCTAATGTTCGCTCAGCAGTGCTTGTTCGCTTTTGTTCGATAAAGGAAGTTATACAGAGCCTTTATTCTATCCACGTGTCATCGATTACTCAGCTGGCCGGTTCGGTTTCTTATACCAGGGCCCGAGTCTGACTTCGGAGGTCGACTTCGCCTTGCGGTGTACGGATAGGGGAGGGGGGGGGGGAGGCGGGGGTTAGGACATTTGCCCTACGTGACACAGTGGGCGAGCATATATTTAAAAAAAAGGGAAAGGTATTAACATAAGGGCGTCTTACATCCCTAGTCTACATCTGCATTAGGATACACATTGATGTGGAAGGCTGTCGATTAATTCTGGCCACCTGGAACTACTCAAAGCGCACCTAAATATAAGTCCCGCATAGTCCACTTCTAAAGAAAGCTTGTCAGCGGTATTCCACCAACATGAGTTAAACGTTTTTCCTTGTTATATAATTAAACGTTTCACTCAGCGCACACTATACTTTTGCGAAAACGACAGAAAAGTGATACCGATTCCTATGTAGGTAACGTTAAATGGAGTTTAGCTGGAGAGGTCGAATGGAGTGCGCCTTCGGCTACTCCATATGCAAAAAGAAATTTGGGTTAAATTAAAATAAAATAATAACCAAAAATAAAAAGAACACTTTAGGGCCTACAGACACTCACACTTACAGCAGCCAAAAAAGAAAAAAAAACAAGAAAGCAAACGAAACATAAAAATGAAGGCGATTCAATGCACAAAAATGTCCCTAGTATTTCTCGCACACGTCCGTACTTATAAAAAAAAAACTAATTTACTACACGAAAAGCTGTTGTCCAAGGCGACTAACTAGCGATGGTCCAAGCTTTGTTCCAAGGGACAATGGATGATTTCCCGGAGCCCTAAGTTTAAAGCACATCTGTTGCATTTTCTAGGCGCATAATGGGCAGCCGAGCAGCACGTGGGCTATGTCCTCGCCCACTACTCCAAAGAAACATGAAGCGGAGCTTGCACGGTGAATTTTATAAAGAAAGTGTTTTGTGTATGCCACGCCAAGGCGAAAGCGTTGAAACAACGTTTCCAAACGTCATCGATTTCTTAAGAATCTTACTAGAAAGGAACGTATAATACCGGCGTAACACGTACACTTCTGATCGCGATTGGGGCCGATCTGGATTGCGCTTGATCCGGATCGAGTGCTGCTACATGGTCATTTGCGATACAACCCATTGATTGCGATCGCAGGCTAACGTCTGCGCCCTCTAGGGCAGTATTATGAAAACGCTGAAAACAAGAAGTGAAGGCAGCTCAACAATAAAAAAAAGTTTAAAAACCTTTTTATCAGCAATAGCAAGCTGTAAAATTGAAATGCTGTCCAAATTTAGCCATATTTTGCAAATGTGAATTTGTAGCCAAGGCATTATGCATGTAGCTCTGAGAATTGCTGATGATCAGCAGACGACAATAGCTCGATCCGGATTGTTGAACCATGAAACAGCGAGCGTTGTTGATCGCGATCAAGAAATCCGGTCCGGATTGGCCCCGATCGCGATCAGAAGTGTACGTGTGACAACGGTGTAACATATGGCATTATAGAATTGCATGCAAGAACGCTTCATTAGGGTGTGGACGAAGATAAATGGTTGGTGGTAACATGTTGTGACGATGTTCATAACGAAAGAGAAAAGAAGGCAGGAGTTTAAAATCTGAGCTACGATCTTTGTTGCCTTTAACAGAGGGTCACAATGTACATGGCACCTAGAAGAGGAGGAAATAACTTCATTGCGTGTCCTGCGAATTCGTCGGGAGAACCAAAGGCTCCGCAATAGATGACGGCCAGCAGTTCGTGGTTCCTGGCGCATCCTCAAACTATTGCATTTATTTCCGTCTTTTGCAATCTCGTATGGAAGTAAATGTTCCGACACTTTCTTGGGAGGCGTCGGAATGTCAAGAGTGAACGATGTGTTCGCACAGCTTAATGGGACCTAAAAAAAAGTAAAGCTTTCTGCAGACATGTTGAACGTTGCAGAATCTTTTATCTATATGAAGATTATATTCCCCTCCTTATAGTGATCGCTTCTGGCTTAGTGGCGCTCATAATACTTTGTTGATTTCTAGAGCTTCCCTCTACTTGATGTATACACAGAAAATTCCCTCGAAGATGATGGGCCTTTTCATTATTACTGAAAAATTCAATTTTGCACAGTTTTTTTTTCTTTCACGCGGCTATTACGTTATTACCCTCGTGGTGTTTGTAAAGCGCTCCAGTTAGTGCGGATTCGATAATTTTTTATGACTCTTTGAATTGCCTCGCATATCTAATTTATGCAGTATGCTTTGGAAAGCACAGGTCTATTTTTTCAAAGCTTTATTTCGGCACTATCTTTAACTCCCTCGCGATGGGTGTGGCCGCTAGCTGCACACAAACACGCACGATTTCGAACGCTTCTCTCAGCTGACTTATGACCGATGGTAACAGTGCTTGACATCTTCGCCGAAAAACCATCGCCTCGGCGGTACGTCGAGCTTTCGAATGTCACGCACGGCGCGCTGTAGACACAACCTGACGCACGCACGCCTAGTCAGGCTAGTCTGTCGTACTTCCCCGCACTGCGTAAGCGCGTCGCTTCAGCAACAGCGCGAGGCATACTGCTCCACTTCCCCGTTAAACCCCCCCCCCCTCCCTCTATCTCTCGCTTTCAGCAACTGCGCACCACGCACTGCGAATGCCAAAGCACGGCTATAGCGTTTAACCGAACAGTAAGCAAAGTTCTGCGAGTCGCCGCGAGGTCCGTTTATCAAATGCGGGGTGGCTCTCTCGCACCCGTTTGGATTTTTCTCCGAGTTGCCGGTCACACAAAGCCGCCGCAAAAGCAGGGCGCCTATACACACATAGGACAGTTTCGGGAGTTCGTGCAGCGACGCCGTGAATGCAAACTGCCGCGATCGGCCCATGCACGCCGAAGCTGTGCTTCGACACTCTCTCTCTCTCTCTGTCTCTCTCTGTCCCCCTCCACTTGCCGAGGCGCATAGCGCTGGTGCCGCTTCCTTTCAGTCACGACGCGAAAACGAACGCGCTCGGCACGTCACGCCGATTCGCTTTCGAGCGCGACAATTTCGACACGGGCTCTGCGGCGTAGATAAAAGCGCAATGAATCAAGATCCGCGGCGGACATGTCTCCGCGGATATCTCCTCTTCATCCTGCTACCCCCCGCCCCCTTCTCCCCCATCAACCCCCTCCCGCTCACTCACCTTCTCCTTTACCCCCTCTCTCCTCGGCGCCATCAGATAACGGCTCGCAGATCCGGTACTGGGAGAGGGGGCCGCGTCAGAGAGCGCGCTGCCGACACAGTCACGGCGGGGCGCAGAGCACGCTTGCGTAATTAGCCCATTAAGGCTAATTAGTTCCGCTATTATTAATTGAAGCGTCCGATTTATGACGGCTTATCGAGAGCGCGAAAAGATGGGCTGCGCTAGTGCGCGGTCCTGCAGCGCACTAGCGCTCTCTCTCTCTCTCTCTATTTCTGCATTGAGGGAGAGAGAGAGAGAGATACGTGAGTGAAGAGCGCCTGCAGCGAACGCGCACTGAAAGAAATTGGCGGCGAAACTCGGGCGCGACATCGCCGAAAAGAAAACACAATTGCCTGCTCTGTCACACTGGTGCTGCTTCCTTTTTTCTTTGCGTGCTTATTCCGTAATTTTAAAACCGCTCCAGAAGGCTGCTGCGGGATTGATGACGCTTGCTCACGGATTAAACATCGCTGTTCATGAGCACGCAGGCTGTGCTCATTCATTCTTTAGCCGGTGCCTTGTGTGGCCCGTGCCACCAACGATATTCGCACCTAAATAGCTGTGCACACAATCATGGGTCTAGCGTTTGTACAGAGCGTGAAGTTCACGACCCCTCGTGAAAAATTAGTCATTTGACGTGCGTCCTCACCCTATTTTGCCTTTCCGAACTGTCGTATGGTTCAGCCTCGTGCAGTATTCTAAAGACGGAAAGTGTTTGAGGTTAGCACAATGATGTCAAAAATGTACGTGGCCGGTATCGCAAGAAAACACGTCGCCATAGGCATGCAGACAGCGGATGCCAAGGGGGCGATACCCCCTATTCTCCTCCCATGCGAGCCTGCTCAGTGCAGGGGGCGGGATGCAGTGTGGAGAAGGGCTCGAATAGAGTGCGCAGTTGTTAGCTTCATGTTCCATCAGCGTTTTGCGTGGTAGCTTTTGCCTTTTGCTGAGCAGGGCACTGCGTACCGGCTATGCTTCTGTTATTCAGCGTTGGTCAAAAGAATGCAGGCTTTACTTTAAATATATGAGAACAGCATGTGTCAGCGCAAGAAAGCTTACCAGGGTTGTATATGTTAGCATGATGAGTTGATATTGTTATTTTGCACTGCTCTGAAAACCACAATACAAGATTGTTGAGCAGTTCGTTATCAATTTATAAGAAGATGTAACTTTTGAAGTGCCTGTGCTAAGGAGTTCTGAAAGGGAACGCGCCCATTTATGACTTCGCTACAATCAACGAATTGTAAATTTAGGGCCTGGTGCATGGTTGCATGGCGTTTAAAAGAAGTTGTGTACAAAATACGCATAGCGATTATCAATAAGCGATTATTGCGTAAATAATAAGCATGCTGTGATAGCTTTTCTTTTCTCGTTGAATGTTCTGTAAATCTCTCGGGATGGATCGTACACACGCACTCACACACACAAATAAAAAGGGGCTAAAGGTAAAGTAGGGGGGGGCTATAAGATCACTCCCCCCTCTCCCCCCTTGTTCCCAATAAAAAGCCCTGCGCACACCTAGGCATGTCGCTGCATCCAAAAGTTGCAAGTGCCGCTGACGCTTAGCGTTTTTTTAAGATTTCTCAGCCATCCTGCACAGAATAAACGCAACACTTTAAGTTGACTAATCGGCTGAAGTCGAATTGGTTTTGAAGACAAGGTTTACTTGGCGGAGTTCAGATAGATTCGGGGTTCATGGCATCTGGGTATGTGGCTGCTTTTGGCATGTATACGTATGTATATGAGCGAGGTTATGTAGTGATAGACATGGTGAGTGTGTAGAGAGTTCTACCTATAGTGATATCAGCGTGGTTGCGGTTTGGTCGACCATAGATGACGTTGTAGACACGCAGACTGCAGCAGGCAGAGAGAATCGGTAGTTCTTAGTCTTGCAACTCAGTGGTGACCATGACGTAGTGGGAGTCCCGTGGAAGTCGATAGATGACAATCTAAAAATTGTTCTTTAATGCTGTGTGGAATTAGAGTCACTCGAATCAAACGTGAGGACCTGTGCAAGTTATTTTCAATGCGAAAACATTGCCCCATTACGCGAAAATCGGGCGTTTTAGTCGGCGGCGTGACAGAATTGTGGTACCAAAAATGGTCGATGGTAAAGAGTAAAACATAAAAGAATACTCGAATTGACGTCAAATTTCTAGGGGAGGTTTCTGTAAACCGAGAAAATTAAGGCCATTAAAATAAGATTAGGTAAATGTAGGTCTAATTGGGAATCGTACCCGGGCCTCCGTGGTGCGAGACGAGCACGGTTCTCCGACGCCACAGCGGCTTTCTTTTGTTTTCCTTATTACTTTCATTACACCACGCAAACGCGTACAAAGTAGGTCACTTGGTGCAGAAAAATATTATTACATCATTTCGAGAGACTGTTCATTTTTAAAAGGCTCTCAAATAGGACATCACAGACACCAAAGTGTCAAGCTCCTGAAACCACTCTGGCGGTTCAATGATGTGCTTGAGGGCATCACGCGTGTAACTAAGACTTTCACTTAGGTGTCCCTCGCTGACCTTTCATCTACGCGGGCGTTCCTGACATCCATACGCGTTTTCCACACACTGCTCACACACAAAAGCATTATCAAGTCAGCCGGCACTCCCCCTGTGTCTGCAGATGGTAAGAACCGAATACCGAAAGGACTTAACGGCAGTTCTTTCTTCAGAGTTCGTTTGAGAACATCCCACAAGAAAACGGAGTCATGGCAATCGGCGTCTCGACGGTTCTGACTGACTGAATGTATGCCTAGTGCGTGCGTGATCGCGCACGTCACGCCGCAGCCATCTCGCTGACTAAAGGTGTGACCTAGAGCGTGCGTCGTTGCGCACGTGACAGCTCATGACCAATGGGTATGATGTGGAGCCACGTCATGAGCGTATCAAATAAAAAAAAACATTAATGTCCACTCGAATGCCGCTGAGTGGTCTTTCGAGTTATGGATTCCTAGCGGGTAAGCGAGCGCGTTTTCATTTGGCCTTACCGAGGCGCAGTTAAAGGGACACTAAAGGTTAATATTAAGTCAACGTGGACTGTTGAAATACCATCCCAGAAACCTCAAAACGCTTGTTTCGTGCGAAGAAGAGACTTATTTTAAGATAAAATGCGTTCTGAAGCGTCCGCGTACATTTAGCGCAGTTCAAATCCCCGCCCTCCGATCGAGGAGTATTGACGTCACGCTCTCATAGTGACGTTGCGCCGTCGGTGAGTAAAACGGCTCCCGCAGACGGCGCTACGCCTTTTCTGCACAAAACGCAAACGCGCGGCCAGAAATAGAGCCAAGACAGAGCCGACAGCAGCGCGAAAGCCGTACTATCAGGTACTATGATGGCTATCGGAAAGGGAAAGCGCACGACGATAAGCTGGTTCTTTATTTTATGACGCCAACTTCGATGCTCGTTGCAATGGATGACCCTGACAACGACACATTAGCTCGCGATGCTGGGCTCGAGTTCAGCGATTTAAGCACTGATGAACGTGACCTGCTGTTGAGCGCTCGCGCTGCCGGCGTCGTTGCGTACTACTACGACGACGGCCTGCTTTGAAAGGCACTTCACGCTACTTCAGTAAGTCGGCGTTGAACTCGTAATCCTCTGGAAGAAAGTGCAGCGAGCACACTACGTGATTTTTCGGCTCTTTGCCAGCGCGATGTGGCAGAGGTACGGCACTTAACCACTTCGAACAGAAAGGTTCACTCGTTGGCACACAGTGATAAGTAACGTTGGATTCGTCGCTGCAACTGCCCTTGGCCAAGTTCCGCGGACCGTTCGCGCATCCCACGACATCACATGCACGTGGCATTCTCGCTGCTTGTTCCAAATGGAAGTTTCGCGAGCCAGCAGGACCACCGCAGCACGACGCGATAAAGAAACAACTGAAACCCCAAAGCGCGCGCGGCGCAATGTCGAGCGCGCAGAGTCGAGCGAAAACGAAACCTTTCGATCACCCATAGTGCCCAAGGGTAACGTCAAAATGTTATTTTTTTTTTAGAATTGAATAGAAGTAGACAAGTAGCATTTTTTTCCGTCTTATAATCTAATGAAATGATCTTTTTAATACGAGTAGTTCAGTACTAGTGACATAAATTATGATGAGGAGTGCTTTCGTCATCGGGCTACTACCGGAATGTCGCCGGGGGGTCTCAAATCGTGTCATGCATTTACCTCAATTTCTCGGTTACTAAAGCTCTGTTCGCGATTATATTGACGCCTTAGACGTTCTAGAGCATTGCTTTATCACTTTAACTTGACTTCATGGTAACCTTTAGTGCCCGTTTAAAAACGCATGGGAGAGCTTAAGCGGACAGGGAGCGTGCCGGGAAAAAAAGTATATATATATATATATAGAGAGAGAGAGAGAGAGAATGAAGAGGAAAGGCAGGGAGGTTGACCAGATATGAGTCTCCGGTTTGCTACCCTACACTGGGGATGGGGGATAGGGGTTAGAAAGATGACAGAGAGGAAAACGCTAAAAAAAAAGGGAAAAAAGAAGGAACGCGCACACATGGGGACACACACAAAAGGCGTTCCAGTTAAAATCGTTCACACAGGCCGGTAGATCGCAAAAAAAGCTCAATTACGCTTGCACGGCCTTCTTCTGTGACGGTAGGTCCTTTCGATGTTGTAGAATTCTTTTTTCGGATAGCGGTTGGTCGTCCAGTTGGCCAAGTTCGTGGCGAAGGCATGCCCTCTGTGGACGACTGTACTGCGGGCAGGCGCACAAAATATGGCTAATTGATTCTTCATGGCCGCAGTGGTCACAGGTTGGGGTTTCGGTCATCCCTATGCGGAATGCCTATAGGCTTTGCTAAAGGCAACGCCCAACCAAAGTCGATATAAAAGCGTGGCGTCTCTACGGCGAAGCTGTGATGGCGCTCGAAGACTTAGTGTGGGATCAAATGAGTACAGTCGCGTATTTCTTAAATGTGGTTCATTCCATTGCGACGCGGTGCACTGCCGAGCAAGTAGGCGGAGCTTCCGTGCCCCGTCAGTTCTAGAAAGCGGAATCGGGACGTGGTGCTCCTCAGTATGGGCTGAGCGGGCAGCGTGATCCGCCCGTTCATTGCCGATAATCCCGCAGTGACTTGGAAGCCACTGAAAGGTTATTTCATGGCCTGTATCACTTATATGTTGTAACGTCTCCGTAATATGGAATATTAGTTGTTCGTGCGGTCTCGTCGTAAAGGTGACAGTAGAGACTGCAGTGCCGCCTTTGAATCGCAGAATATTGTCCACTTGTGTGGCGGTTCATCACCAATGTGATGAAGGGCAGTAAAGAGCGCTGCGAGCTCTGCTGCCATCGATGTTGTCGCGTGGGTCGTCTTAAATTTGATTGTTGTAGCTTTCACTGGTATGACGATTGCCGCCGCGGAGCTGCTTGGAAGGCCAGATCTATCAGTGTAAATATGCGTAGAGTCACGGTAGTTCTTGTACAAATATAGTAGCGTGAGCTGTCTAAGGGCTGGTGATGACAGATCAGCTTTTTTCGAGATACCAGGTATTGCGAGGTTGATTTTTGGCTGAGCGAGGCACCATGCAGGGATCGAAGGTCTCGCAGCCGGAGTGAAACAAGCTGGCAATGATTCATCATATGCAGTTATCGTTTGGCTGAAAGATGTACGTGGTCTGTCCGCTGGTAGAGAAGTTAAATGGTGACGAGGAGTCCTGGCTAGATGCCTTATATGGGTCCTGAGTACTTCAATTTCAATGTGGGTCTTGACAAGGTGGTCTCTAGCTATTGCTATCGTAGCCACTGTTGAAGCACTCTGAGGCAGGCCTAGACAGATCCCGAGCACTTGACCCTGAAGACTTTGTATTGTGCGTAGATTTGTTTTGCGTAGATTTGATTGTGTTGTTTGTTGCTAACAAGCTGTATCGCAGAAATCCTAGAAAAAGCACTCTGTACAGTTGTAACATGTCACTTGGCGACATTCCCCAGGTCTTGCAAGCGAAAAACTTGAACAGGTGGCAGATGCCTGTCAACCGTTTTTTCACGTATGATACGTGTGGTCCATGACAACTCCCTGTCGATTATGACACCTATAAACTTGTACGATCGGACCCGTCATATTATTTGGCCATTTATCATTACACTGTAGTTTGCCATAGGTTGCGCGTAAATGGCACTAGTGCGCATCTCTCGGAGGAAATTTCCAGGCCTCGTTTACGGAGGTAGATAGCAGTTTGTGTGGCGGCTCGCTGAATTCTCGCTCGCAACTGTAGGCGTGTTACTGCAGATGTCCATATGCAGATGTCATCCGCGTACATTGATAGCCTGACTGTGGTTGGCACGTGCTCAAGGAGAGCAATTACTGTTAGATTAAATAACACAGGGCTAAGTACACCGCCCTTGGGGACGCCGCGATAGCTATAATGTAGACAAGTATGGCCTTACTCGGTGCTTACAAAGAAGGATCGTATGGATAGATAGCTCCGTATCCATTGAAACATCCGACCGCCCACTCCTACCTCTGCGAGAGCAGAGAGGATGGCTTCATGCGTAACGTTGTCATACGCCCCTTTAACGTTGAGGAATAAAGAAGCGCAGAGACGCTTACGGCATTTCTCATGTTGAATGTAGGTGACCAGGTCGACGACGTTATCGATCGATGATCGACCGCGTCGGAAGCCCGCCATGGCATCTGGGTAGGTGTTGTGGTACTCCAAGTACCACTTCAGGCGTCCTAGGACCATCCTCTCCATTACTTTGCCCACACAGCTCGCCGAAACGATCGGGCGATATGATGAGAGTTCCAAGGGCGACTTGCCAGGCTTCAGCAGTGGAACAAGGCGACTTGTCTTCCAGGTTGCTGGTAGCGTGCCATTTCTCCAAGATTCATTGTACACCTCAAGGAGAACTCCTCTCGCTCGCTCCCCCAGGTGACACAGAGCTCGGTAGGAAATTCCGTCAGGTCCTGGCGCTGATGTGCGGCTACACAAAGCTAATGCTGCCTTAAGTTCGTGGATTGAGAATGGTAGATCCAACCGGTGATCACGTGGTGGCGGACAGCTGGTCGAAGGCGATGGAATGTTGGTAGCTGTGAGTTGGCCGGATAATCTGGCACAGAAATTCTCTGCCACGTCAATCTCCGATCTCTTTTGAGAGAGGGCAAGCGCCTTGAATGAGAATCGCTGTACGGGGAGTGTCCAGAGACCGCGCAACGTTCTCCATAGTTGCGATAAAGGCTTGCGTGGATCTAGCGAATCACAAAAGGCAGTCCAACGTTGCGATTCGAGCTTGTCTAACCGGCGCTGTATCTTCTTTTGCGTGCGCCTGGCAGTCCGTAAATCGTTCATTGTCTTCGTACGTCCGTATCTTCGTTCAGCACGTCGTTGGATTGCTCGAAGTCGTTCTAGTTCCACATCAAATTCATTCAGTTTCGAAGAGCATGTGAGAGTACGCATAGTGTCTTGCACCGCGCTCTTGATTGCCTCTTCCAAGTCGAAAGATGGATTGGCGTCGCAGTGTTCTTCCATAATAGACTGAAATTTAGGCCAGTCCACTCTTTTTGTCGTATCCCGTATTTTGGAAGGGGACAATCCTCTGATCTTGACGTACGTGGGGATATGGTCGCTTCCGTGCGTCTCTATGTCCGCAAACCACCCTGCACGTCTGACAAGGCTTCGTGAGACGAAAGCCAAGTCAAGACAGCTGCTGTACGTGGAGCCACGTAAGAACGTAGGACTTCCATCATTCAGCAGCCAAAGTTCATTACTGGAGGCGAAAGATACCAGAGCTCTGCCTCTTGCGTTGATCATCGGACTTCCCCAGAGTGTATGGTGGGCGTTGAAATCTCCAATGATGACCCATGGATTGGAAGTTGAGGAAAGGATGTCTCGTAGTCTTTTGTAATCAAATGGACTTGACTGAGATAGGTAGGTGCCTACAAAAGTATAGGCCAAATTCTTTTTGCTTATGTTTAGGCATATATATTGATTATTGTCATTAGGGGGTACAGGCTGATGAGTGTAGGTGAGGTCACGGCGAATAAACACCAAAACCTTACTGTTTTCATAAACAGTTGACGACATAAATGATTCATATCCAGAAAGCCTGATTGTGTTCGATAAGTTCGGCTCGCAAATGACGATAATGGGGAACATATTGGCGTACACGAAGCGACGGAAATGCGAAAGGCGCGCTCCGAGTCCGCGGGCATTCCACTGAAAAATAGCTGCTTGTCGGACCTCTTCCCTAAAAGACCGTGGCTGTGTAGCCATGATCTACTCAAGGGTTGCAAGCACCGGACTCAAAGCGTCCAGCACTTGAAGCGCACTTCTGGCAGACGGTGTGTGCACGTTGCTTAGCAACACGCGAATGGCATTCATTAAAGGCCTGATAAGTGCTATCACTTGCTCATCTGTTTTCCGCGACTCCTCGGATACAGCACCTTGCTGTACTGGGGGCGGCTTCTTCTGTCGCTCTTCTGGCGGTCGTGTACGCGGAAGTGGCGGCCATTCTTTTGTGGAGAGAGATCTGGCAGTTTTCTCCCTTCCAACATCGGTGTTCGGGGTGCTGGAAACTTCCGCTGATGATGGTGCTTGAGGAGTTGACTTTTCCTGAAAGCCTGATGTTTTCCGTCGTGAAGACCTTCGACGGTGACGTCGTCTTCGCCATACTTTCACAGCGGCCTCATTGTGGGTAGAGTTGTTTCTCACAATTTGTTTAAGAATGGTGATCTCTTTCTTGATCTAGGGACAGTCTTTGGAAGAGGCGCAGTGATCACCCTGACAGTTAGGACACTTCAACGTGGTTGCGCTGCAGTTGTCTTCTGAGTGGGGCTCGGCACATCGAGGGCACACGGCCTAATTTCTGCAAACACCCTTCACATGTCCAATCTTCTGACAATTGAAGCATTGCATTGGTCTTGGAATAAATGGTCGAACTTGGTGGCGAAAGTGGCCGACCTTCACGTAGGGTGGAAGGCAGTCGCCTTTGAACGTTATCCTCACACAACGTGTGTTGCCGAGGCGACCAACATGCACAATGACGTTGTGTTCGCTTGCTGGTTTTATGAGAATTGGGAGGTTGCATTAGATATTTCATTGTCAATGTCATAGATGACTCCTGTTATTGTGGCACTATTCGTTGGCACGATGGATCGGACCTTGATGTTTCCCAGCTACGTTACATGTTGTAGTATGGTCAGCGCGCTCGGGCTCATCACATCGATTGCCAGGATGTTTCGCCTAGTGTTTATCCTGATATCCTTGATCTCGTTTGGCACGGTGTTTTCTAGATACACGGAGAGTGCTTGCCTGTTGGGGACGCGCAGGTTGTCGGTAGCGTTCTGTGGCACAAACAGGATGGAGGGAGGCCATCGTTGAGGAGCTGTCTTCACAGTGTTCGAGCTGGACGCCGAAGATGAGTTGATAATTCTTCGTTTGGCCTTGTGGTACTGGACAAGTCGAAAGCTGTCTTCCGAGGACTCGTCACCTGATGCGGAGTACAGCTCTGTGTTCTCGCTACCACTCGACGTATTTCCTAGCTTCCTCGAACCGATGTCCGCGGGTGAACGGGAACTGGGAGGATCCTCGGGGTGTTGTACATCCATCACCGCGATGGAGGAGGCGGTAGACCCCGCCGGTGCAGTGAGAAGTCCAGAAAAGCACAGAGATGGGCGAGATGGGTTCCGCAAGAGAAAAACTTCGTCTTCTTCTTCCAATTCAGTACCAAATGTGTAATGAACCTCGGCAGATAACTGGACGAGGCGTATCACGGTGAAACGTTTCGGATAGTGAGCAGACCGAGCGCAGATTGCCTCATAAATGTTTTTTTTTTCCTTCGATGGACGTCACGTGACGATCCCCTTACGTTCATGCGGCAACGCTAGGAAGCCCCGCGAAGCGTCGTTGACGGAGCTATCAGCCTTAAAAGGCCGCCACTAGACCGCACTGCGGCTGTGCAACGTATGCGGCGCGCAGCCGCGTCCATACGACGACAAAAATGCTCCTTCTCTCGCGTTGCCTCGTGGCCGTTGTTTTTCAAAAGACGTGGTCATGCGCAAAGTATAAAGAGAGACGCTGGCACAGAATCTCAGGTCGACCAACACGCGGCGTACATAACGAGGCCCTCCCTGCTTGGCATGCGCGCTGGCGCGTAAAGAACAGCGCGCGCAGGACCCCGTCTTTGATCCGCCCACACCGTTCCCTCTGCGGGAGAGACGCGGCGCTGTTTGCCCGACGATTCGAACAAGCATTTGCTTTGCTCGGTAAACACGCCGACCGAACTGGACGCAGGAAAAGGCGCCGCGCGCGAGCCCGCGCTATAACTCTTCGTAAAGCAATGGCAAAAGACGAGAAATCCCACCCCCACAAGCGCGCGTTATGCTTTCCAAATGTCTGAGGCTGCTTTCTGTGGGTCAGGTGGTAGTCGTTCTCGCGGTGCCCGAGGAACAAAATAAGAGACTCGAAGCGTTCGCTCGCTAGGCGTGCCGTACCGGGCAGTCTGAACAGCATTTGTTACGCCCTCAACGGGCATAAACTGGTACTTGTTGGCACTTTTCTAGAACAAGAAGACAACGCTTAATACTGCTTTCCGCACTGAGATCGTCTGACTACGAAAAAAAAAAAATAAAAAAAAATAATGCATGGAGGTAACTAAGATTCAGTTAGGTATACCAGTACACAGTGCGAGAAGTCCTTTAATCGGACCGTGAATTGTTGTTGAGCCTGCAAACAAACCGTGCGCAGGAGTCCACAACTTAGAATATTTGAACAAGGAAAATCGGCTTCTGTTTCGATAGCTAAGAGTTCTTTTTTCTTTGTTATGCTATAAGATATAAGAAAAATTGCGAAACGTAAGCCTTTCAAAAGAACGTTCACAGTTTTTGTGCACATTAGTCTTTGTATTTAGCTTTTCCCGCCACATGTGTTGCGTTCAAGCATCTAAATGTCGGAGATTGCTAATGTGCATCCTAAAAATATTCCTACGAGTATAGCACGCAGTACATTTATTCGCTCTGCGTCTGTATGGGAACATATGCCTCAGTTCTTACACTCTCAACTGACGTTTCCTTTTATTTATTAAATTCTGAGAAAGATGTCATAGCTATCTTGATGGAAACCGAAAATGTGAGTCTACATGGATTTCTTTCGTTATAACGGCTCTTTGGGAATTATCTCCTCTGGCGTTTCTACGGCGCTAAGTCCTTCAGTAGCATTAAAAACTAGGCTAGTTGGGAATTC
The DNA here is from genome assembly GCF_050947875.1 of Dermacentor variabilis. Lineage (NCBI taxonomy): Eukaryota > Metazoa > Arthropoda > Arachnida > Ixodida > Ixodidae > Dermacentor > Dermacentor variabilis. The sequence goes on from NC_134571.1 coordinate 38,044,835, forward strand.
GTTAGTCTTCCAACGGGTGGTTTCGTGCCATAACGTCCTCTGAATATAAATCCTGGCTTGTTACACGCAAGAGTCAGTGGGAGGGACCAGCCCGAGTGCGCAGTGAGCCTTGTAGCTGACTCGAACCACTGGGGAGCGTGCATACATGCAGGAACCATTAAACAACAACAACAAAAAATATGTGGATCCCACGCGCTGTGGGAATCGGTTTAAGCTGAGCTTTAATTGAGGTTTGCGGAAAATGCTGACATTGTTTAACGACAGTTTGCAAGTATAAAGTGCCCGACTAAGCTGGACACGTTTTCACCGGGAAACGCCATTCTCAACACAAACTTGAGGCACTCGAAAGTATACCATGCATGATGACGATGGAATGATTACCATGAAATGAAGAGGACGCTATAACGACGATGGCGTGACGACGACAGCATGACGAAAATTGGATAATAACACTTGAATGACGACGATGGAAGGACGAAAACAAAATGACCCGGGCGCCATAACGACGACGCAATGAGGACAATAGCATGGCGACGACAGTATAACGACAATAGGATGATGACAATGGAATCACTGCGACTCTGCGACTGAATGGTGACAATGAAACGGCGTCGATGGCATGGCGACGACGCCATGACGATGATGACGTGATGAAGATGAAATGACGAAGAAGGAATGACGACGATATAATTGCGACGACGACATGACGGCAAATGGAATGACGACACTGAAATTACGACGACGGTATGACGAGGACGGCATGATGTCAATGGGACGACGAAGCTGGAACGGCGACGACGGAATGACGACGATGGAACCGCGACGGCATCACGACGACGGTATGACTACGAATGTATGAAGACGATTGTGTGACGACGATGCAGTGACGACGATGACATGACAATAACAGATTGGCGACAAGGGCGTGATGGAGCAAAGCGTTGGTGCTTGTCTTGCTCGTGTATTCGTAAGACGACAGCTTTTTGAATCGCTCAGAGCGTGCGTGGAAGTATTTGAATATAAGCTCGAATTTCCGTTAGTTTGGAGCGCGTAAATTACGCAGCATCTTTTTGTTTTGGGGGAGAGGGTATTTCTTTAGTGCAGGTCCTTTGTGGACAAGAAAGAAAATGTTAGTGCGTGAGTCGCACGAAAATGGAAGATTTGTGGAGCCTTATCCGGAATATGTAGATTGTTTTGAAAGGAAAGCCTCGTGTTCACGGCTTGTGCTTGTCTCGCCAGACTTTTACAGAGAATGCATTCACCACCTTCCAAATCATGCGAATGGTTAACCTTGTCACCACCAAACAATACGGACTGAAAGAAGACATAATACAGCTCGTCCAGGCCATGATAATCAACCGCATTGCCTACGCTGCCCCGTGCTTGCCCCTCACTCCCAAGGAGATATATCAATTAGACGTACTTCTTCGGAAAGCCTACAAGCAAACGATCGGCTTACCACCGGGAACAGCGACACTCAAGCTTGAAGCCCTAGGAGTCCATAATACTATAAGAGAAATTATAGACGCCCGCCTCACAAGCCAACGAGAATGACTTGCCCTCACACGAACAGGAAGAACAGTCTTAGCACGCCTAGGCTACCCCACACGCGGCAAAGGCCACGAACAAGCAATCCATCTGGCCCCCAACTTCCGGGAGCACATCAAGGTAGCCCCTATCCCCAGAAGCATGCACCCGGAATATCATGCCGATCGTCGCCAAGCTCGCGAAAAAACTCTACAGACAAAATATGGCAGTCTCCCCACTACACTATACACAGATGCCGCACAGTACCCCCAAAAAGCAGCCATGACGGCCAGCGTTGTCGACTATAACCTACAAGAGGTGGTCTCGATGACGGTCCGCACTGCCAGCACCCTCGTAGCGGAGGAGACAGCCATCGCCTTGGCAACCACCTCCGGTCTGACCAACGAGTACTTCACAATTATTACTGACTCCCAGGCAGCTTGCCGTAGCTACGCAAGAGGCAGAATATCTTCAATCGCCCACCGACTCCTCAAACAAGCCTCCCAATTCCCGGACGTTGAAATAATGTGGACTCCAGGACACGAGTCTCTCCGTGGAAATCAGCGTGCGCACGCTGTAACCCGAGCTCATGCCTCCCGGGCACCAGAAGAGAGGGATACGGCCGCATCCATGGAACCCGTACGTTTACAATACAACGCTATACTACAACACCACAGATTGAACAGACGACAATACCCACCTCCACACAAGACCCTCTCATGCGAAGACTCTGTAACGTGGCGACAACTACAAACCAATACATACCCCCATTTAAACAGACTGCACTCAATACACCCTACACTATATTCATACAATGCTTTCGTAAGTAGCTTCATTAATACAACACGTGGTATATATCCACTTCCCTGGGCATGAATAGATCATCATACATGCATAATCATTACGACCGCATTGAAATTCAGGTGAATAACATTCGCGCCAGGGGAATATGTACTATTACCTTTTAGAACACTTTACACTGTTACACTTTTACACTGTTACAATTGAAGTGAAGGCTGGGTCCTCGAGCTGGAGTGTGTCCCCGGCCACCACTTCTAGAACAAACTCCGAGGTCACGACTGAACTCCGACGCTTCGGGCAACCTGACAGCTTGTCACCCTCAAGTCGAATCTCCCGGCTGCGCAGGAGTCTGTTATACGTTTCAATAAGCTGATGAGCATTCTTTAGCCATTTCCCACGAGGCACTCCTTTCATCAGCGCTAGCCCAGACGACGCCGTGGACCGACATAGACTGTGACGCGAAAGGGAGCTCACTTAGAAGTAACAACTACAGTGAAGATCGCTCTACCTCAACCTGACCATGACAAGCTGAACTAATTGTTGAAAGGGGCAACGTCGAGTTCCACCGTGGGAACAACGTCGACCTCGGTTTCCTAGATTACCACGCAGTTGCGCCATACGCCGGAGGGAGGGTGCAACGTAGGAGGCGGAGTCCGCCGGCGGAACGTTGCAACGTCATGGGCGGGATTTTGCGACCGATTCGACGATTGTCATTGGCCCAGATACAGTCATCTGAGTCCCTAGTCCAGTCTCCTAGGGAAGGCGACTGTTTTAAAAGAGGAGAATTTTGCTGCAGTGAAGAGGGTGCTGACGTGTCATCGTGTGAAATAAGACTTTTAATATGCTCCTACGTGGAGTGCGCTTTCGTATCTGGAGCCAGTGTAAATGATGTAAAATAAATCATTTTTCCTTCATTCCTGCTGCCGGACGTATTCATCAATGGGCTAGGCGGATTCTTGGCCCAAACGGCACCTCGAGCCGCAACGCGAGGCAACACGCACGGGGATTCGCCGAGTCTCCCAAAACATGGGCGCAGCAACGACGATAGTGCACTGTTTTCCTTGCAACGGGGCGATTATACGCAGACGCCCACGCGGTTCGAGACACCCAGCGCCTTGTCGGGAATCGCGGTGACAGAAGCTTCGTTGATTCCACGTGGCCGGAGAATAAGGAGCCGAAAGGCGCGGGCGGAGAAATTAACTGAGGGGCGAGCGGCATGCATGCAGCAATCAGTGCTCGCGAAGAGCCAGCAGCAGCTCGGCGGGGGCGCGCTCATTAACGCCTCTCCCCGCCGGGAAATCACCAGGCGCCGGGCCGCGGCCGGTTCCCACGAGGGGGGATGTGGGGAGTGGGGGGATGGGGGCGAGGGGAAGACAGGGAAGGAGGGTTAGCGCGTTCCGCGACTCGGGTGCGCGCAACCGGTGCACACAGCGCGCGCAGCTTTGGCGCTCGCGAGCTCGCGCGGCTATATTGCGAGTGCGCGCAAAGCAGCAGCAGCAGCAGCAGCAGTGGCAGCGCCGATATTGAGGCGGCAGCGGCTGGCGTCGTCCCTTCCAATTTCGAAGGACTCGGGCGCGCCGCCGGTCGAGCGAGAGCGCCGAAGAGCGTCAGCTGGGCCCCCGAGCCAGCGAGCGAGCTCCGGCACCACGCGGCGTGTCCCCCGCTTCGCGAGCCATGCGTCGTCGCCGCTGTCGCTCAGCGCGCGCGAACCGTCTTGTCGCGTTGTGCGTGCGTCCGCACGACTTCCTCCCGCCCTCCCTTCTTTTACCCCACCCACCCTTTTCCTATATCCCCTATCTCTCCACCAGACTGCTGGTATCGAATCGGGCCGTGTACACGTCTCTCACGCTTCTTGCTGCCCGTGCATTTTTATGGGCGACAGGCTCGCGCGTCGTCGGTGTAGCACGGCCGCCGCCTCGCCGTATTTGCCGCCGACTCAAGATATTCCGCCGAGGCGCGCTGGAGGCAACTTTTCGGCCTGGCCATGATTTTGTTGTACGCAGATGTGAGCCGTTGTTTGCTTTTTATTCACTTACTTTTGCCCGGAATACAGCCAGGGCGGGTGTCTCGTTTTTTGCTTGTGGCGTCGTAGTCGCCGCCTGCCTGCATGTTGCCATGCTTCTTTAGCCTATTGGGCAAAAGCACTCTGTTTTTTTTTTTCGGGGCATAAATGCGAATGGCTGAAATAGCGTGGGCACCGTGGTTCTCTTGTTGTACGCGAAGGCTTTTGTCGAAAGAGGTGGTGGGGAGGCACATGAGGCTGGGAAGGGTGTTTCTTAATTTCTTCTGTGAGAGTTATTATGTCTTTTACTTCTTCCAGCGAAGGGAAGATCGAGAATAAGTTGCATCACGACATTTACAGTTTACACAGTGTGGAGTAGAATTACAGTTGTCCGAGCAGTGATCGCCGGCGGGCACGTCCGTTTACTTCTACATGACTGTAATGTGGGTCCAAACTTAAAGCGTGGGTAACGAAGCATTCCTGCGGAGTTAACTGTTAATTGCTAACTTAGGTAAATTTTTGTTAACTGAGAATCGTGAGAAGCTTGACAGCTAAAGTCCTTCTTAGCTAAGAAGCGGAAAAATAATAAAATATCAACCCATGAAAACGGCGACATGATCACCACCCGATTTAGATCTTTTGCGTCTGTGGGCAACACGTCGTCATGCAGAACTATAGCCTTAAACCCAAAACCTGCCGCTGCTGAGCTTCGTGCGAACCTAAATAGACTTACCGAGTCAGCCCGTCGCTGCGAGAAGCGCCTTTCCAGGGAACGGTGGATAGACTGGTGCTCTCGCTTGGCCCATCTTCTTCGTCTACCTCGATCTGGCGAACGTTCCGGAGCATCGAATAAGGTGGTCGCATGCCGGACCCAGCAGCCAGCGCATGCCTGTCTTCTGGCTGTACGCCGAACTATTTCCTACCAGAAGTATCCAGTGCTCTTTTTCCCAGCGTGCGATCGGGCCCCGTCACAATTCAATTGTCCTTATAACATTCATCCGGTGATTGGCGCGACTCCCAGTCAGTCAGACATCGAAGGCATGCAAGCGCTTTTTACAATGGCGGAGCTTCAGGCAGGCATTGACCAGGCAAAAGTACGCAAGGCGTCAGGCCCCGATGGGATCTCTTACGTCGTGTTCAAGAACATCGCTGGTCCTGCACTGCAGTGGCTGCTTGACTTACTTAAGGCGATTTGAATGACAGGAGAGCTGCCTGATTCATGGAAGCATGCTGAGTTGTGCCAATACTGAAGCCAGGAAAGCCCTCGCAAAAGCTGTCTAACCTTCGGCCTGTCGCACTAACGTGCACATTGTGCAAGCTTCTTGAACGCACGTTGGCATCCCCCATCTCCTGGTGATTGGAAGAGCACGCCTGGTACCATCCGGCCCAGAATGGCTTTCAACCGCACTTGGGCACGGAAGATGACCTAGATCATTTGATGTCCATGGTGCTTGCGTGAGGAAGAACAAGCAGCGTTCGAACGCCTCCTCACAATGGATGTGCATAAAGCCTACGACTAGGTTAGCCACTCGACGATCATTGGCGCAAAACAATGGCTCCAACTTCCGCCAGGCGTCTGCGACTTTGTGAAGTCCTTTTTAGAACACAGCGCCTTCTGTATTCAGGTCGGCAAGGAAACAACCGGATGTTTTGTTTCGAAGAGGGGTGTACCGCAGGGCTCGGTGCTGGCTCCGATACTGTTTAAGATTGCCCATGTTGCCCTTTGCGTGGCATCTCGCCGGTATTCCAGATACCTTCTTCCTTCTGTAAGCGGACGACGTGACAGTGTGGACACTACATGAGGACACTACATGCAGACCTGCAGCGCCAGCGTGACGGCCTCCAACTGCCCTGAAAAAGACCTCAGGCTGGTGTACCCGCATAGGACTGACACTTTCTGCCATAAAGACTGCATCCATGTCCATCACCAATATACGAGGTCAGCGTCGGATCCTGCGGACACCCATTTATTTGAGCCCTCACCACGGTATCAACGATCCGTGTGCTCGGAGTCGAACTTGATGCATCTGGTTCTGCGACTGCATAGGTTCGCTACGCACGTGGGAAGAGCGCCAATACCCTGCATGTTACCCGCCGCTTTTCTCGTAAGGCCGGGGCTGCTTGTTCTGGAATGGTCAGCATTTTGGTGCGGTCGATCCCGCAACCTCGGCTTGTCTATCAATCTCAGTTTCAACGCCTCACATTGAGAGATTGGAACCTGCTTGAAACCGCGATTCGGAGAGGACATGCAGGCGATCACATGCCTTACTCGGCTAACTCCTATATCCCGACCCTCCAGGCGGAAGCGCCGCTAAACAAGGTCGATGATATCGTACACCAGCGTCAAATGGCTCGCCGCTTAACGAGTTAAGGTATAGCTGCTGTAGCATTCTTTGGTCCACTACAACAATCCAGCACTGCCACAACCTGTGGCATCCTTGCTAGAAATTCTGCCATGGCTTAAGGCACAGGCCAGCGACAACCAACCGCTGATTCGCCTGTGTCAATATAACCGTCAGGTGGCACAGGAGCCCGCCTTTACAGCCACCAGTGACTCAATAGAAGTATGCGTAGACGCAGTTATCGATGGTTGTATTTTGCACACCAGCCTCGTATGCTCTATGCTACCTGACGAGCAACAAACATGCTCTTAAATCGCAGAGGCACCGTTTGCATGCGAATTGGCGGAGCTCGCAGCTATACGGGACGGTTTATCAGCCATGATACCTAAACTCCATTGCATGTCGCCGAATAGTTTGCTTGTATACGCAGACTCCACGCAGGCTGTTCAAGAGCTACGAAAAGTGACCGGCTCCCTAGGTATAGCCTCAGACCTGCATCGGCTTATCGACTCGTGCACCTGTCCTGTCCGGGTACTGTGGACCCGTCGGTCTGCACCTGCCCAAATGGACGCAGACGCCACCTGCCATCCAGCGAAAGTCCAAGAAACCCGCTGCATTATGCTTCGTCTGTCCCCGAAGGACAGCTCGGTCCTTCACAAAGAATAACTCCGACGCTCCACACGTGCACTCCTCCCTCCGCGTGGATCGGACCTTCCCGGCGGCTTAACTCGCAGAGAGGAGGTTGCGCTCAGGAGGATATTGGCATGGTTGCCGCCTTGACTCCTGGCATCCGGCCTACTTTGACGTACGTCCGGTGTTCAGCCTCCCTTACTGGTCGGCCCCTTCTGCACTGCCCAAGCCACAGAGGCAACACTGGATCGCCTCCTGGTGACCTGTCCTGGCCTTCACGAGGCCCGCACCCGCCACCTGCGCGGCTTTGGCTACCACCCAGGTCGGCTACCTGACCTAATGCGCTGGACGCATGGACCTTTGGACATGCCGCTGCTGTACTTCATCCAGGAAACAGACGTTCAACTATTTATTTACTTTATGCCGTGGGGCAAACTGGCGCCAATACAGAAAAAGTTTACACGACAGAACACAAGCATAACAGGTCGAAATATTGAAGAGAAAAGTCGAGGGAAAGGATGAAAATAATTACTTACATAGACAGGTAATAGATGCAAGCACACCACCGGCGGCCAATAGGCTTAGGCGTACCTGCTGAAAGCAATAAAGAAGCACCAAAGGAGAGCTCCTCTTTGAAACAGCCACTTCTGCGGCCAGCGATAAGTGCAGGGTGTCACTCGCTTACCGCCGTGGTTGTGCCTCAGTGCCAGTGTAAACGCATTAGTTCAAAGTTAGAGTTCAGATGCCCGCCACCACAGGTCCTGGCGGGGCAGAGGTGTTATTATTCTGCCAAATAATCTAATAGTTTAGGGCTCGCTCATCAATTTACCATAGTGTAGCATAGGAAGCCGACCAGAAATCGTTTAAAGCTAGCTCAAAAGCAACTTCCTAATTCTTGTGTGAGGCAGAGTCTCCCTTAACTTTATTCTCTTCAGCGACATTATGAGTGCTCCCGCTTCTCTCTCTATCTCCCTCTCTATATCTGTGTTTTCTACAGCAACATAGCTGCTAAGGTCTTACTACTCTAGTCGTTTTGATATCCGCCAATGCGGCCGGTGTACGCCGCTGGAATCCCGAGGTGTTTTGTCAGAAGACGAAAAAGAAAAAAAGAAAGAAAGTTACAGTGCCGCACAAGGTCTAGAAATCCAGACCCATAAATTTCCAATCCTCTGACCCACTTCACCGACGCTGCAACAAAATATACTGCTTCTGAACATTACTGTGCGTGGCCTTTTGAGCGATCATTAAAATGAATGGTTGGCGTCGCACTTTGCGGCTTATCAGCGTCGAGGTGAAAGAGTATAAACGAAGCTCGTGGAAGAAACGAACGGCAGGACACAACAGAGGCGGAAGTGAGACGTACCGAGCCTCTCCTGTTCTCAACCACCGGGGAGCGCAACCTAAACAATCGAAACACACTCGGACTTGAGGCGTCACCGACTACAGCCTTCTTCTTCTTCTTCTTCTTCTTCTTCTTCTTCTTCTTCTTCTTCTCGAGAGAGAGAGAGAGAGAGAGAGAGAGAGAGAGAAACATTTATTCGGACCATCGAGGTGGTTGCTCTTGAGGTCGAGTGGGTGGTGTACTCATTCCAGGACTCCACTGCCCATGGCTGCTCGCGTGCTCCCGCTGAACGTTTACTCAAACCGATGCCGCGTGATGCAGTACAAGGTTCCGCACGCATAACATTGCATCAGCTATCGTGCCACTGTTTCACAAAATTAACCAAACTGCAATATTCCTTCGTTTTTGTTTGCGAAGCACGTAAAGTACCGAGTTGACAAGATTGCAATGCTCGAAAATCTTCATGACCACGGGCTCTCGATCATGTGGCGCTACGAAGCCTGGTCAGCGTTTTTGGCTTATGTTTTCTGCAAGCATTCGGTTCATTCAGTTTATGCCTGTCGCGTTCACTGCCGTGTCAGGGCAGAGTTTCTTTTTTATTTATTAATAAATACAATTGGAGATAGGCTCATGCGACAGGAAGCTGTGCGGTCGAAATGCAGCCAAAGGGCCGTTGCCGGCAGAAGTGACGCAACTATATCGTATCCTTTCCTCGATCAGCCGACGTCTCCTTTTCGCGATCAACGCGCCATGTCTTGAGAGCGTGCAATTACGAGGAAGTATTGCCTCATGTAGGCCTACATATGGCTCAAATTACACGTCCGGGCATGTTGCTGCGAGCTCGTGAGCGTTTTGATTTCAGTTCCTCACTCATCGCGCGGAATCGACTCTCGTGCCTCCATCGCCATGGGTTTCAAGAGATGACAAGCACCACGAGCGCGTTGCTGTATCTTAACCCACTGCCTGTGGTGGTCACGACGCTGTCTTGTCAGCTTGTTGCTATGCTGAAGAACATGGGCTGCTGTATAAGTTAGCCGAGCGTGTAATCGGCATTTGTTCTGCGTGAGCCGCGCATTGTCCTCCTTCTATAGGAACCATTAACAAAGAATGCCAGTGGCATCTCAAAACTTAGTGGATGTTCATCTTCAAAGCAGGGCCAGCGCCACAAGGACGATACCGTTTTGTAATAACTGTATTAAAGGGGTCCATTTTTTTACTAACCGTCGCCGATATCGGGCAATCTACTTTACGACTACCGGGACCAGTCGGCATGGTGGAGAGGAGGACGGCTCTTTTCGTGGCTCTTCACCTTAAATTTGACAGCACAGATGTCGCCACGTCCTTTGAATCAAGAGAGAACATCACCTGTCCAGTGGTATCTGAGGGCACACTCCACTTTTTCAGTTCACGCACAGAAGTTCGATGATCATCTTCGAAAGGCGAATAAACAACAGAAAAGTGCGCCGCATCGCCAACGATGGTGATGATTACAGTTATGTTGACACTGCCGATTATACGCATTGGATCTTATGCGGCCAAGCGCTGCCCTGTTTAAGGCATGAGGGCTTCACTCGACGGTGTTGAGATGGACATTGCATGTCAGTTAAAAAATGTGTGCCGATGATCATTCGTAAAAGAATGTCGCCAAAGGGTGCTGCCAAAGCGTGTCATTTCGCCAAAGAGAGTTAAAGTGTCATTCTATGCTTATCCGTGCTCCCTTACGGGTAGCATAAAATAGCAATTTCTTTCCTCTCCTGAATCACTATATATATTCGCTGGTGGCAGCCATAAATCTTATCAGTTTTTTTTCATCTTCAAAATCATTTTATTTTATGAAACCAATACAACAAAACATGATTGAACCCATAGCCAGCTCGGCTAGTGAAATGCCCAAATACAAGATATTCACTAAAGAAATGGCAGACATTCAAACTACATGTACAAAAAGACGTGAGATACTAAAATAACGGTATTGCAAATATGTAAAGTGCATACATATTCTGAAAAACAAAAAAAAGGTTTATGAATATAAAAACCAAAGACAAAGGTATTTAGTCCCACAGTTCTGGACAGACAAGAAAATGTTTTTCAATAAGGCCGAAAAATTATGTTTGAGTTTGATGTCATCGGGAATCTCATTCCATATCTGAGCACCATTGTACTCTAATAGCCTTCGACCGTAAGTGTTATGACAAGGCGGTAGGTTAAATCTATTATTAGCGGCAGCTCTTGTTTGTCTCAGCGGTGATCTAAACAGTGTAAGAGGAAATGGATCATTAGTTCTTATTAATGTGTTTATTATTTGAGCTATCTTTAGTTTGTATTGTATGCAACTGATACCGGAATATTTGCAGTTCTTGAAAGAGTGGTCGACTAGGGTCGGTTCTCTTTGCGAAGGTTATGGTACGAACGGCACGTTTCTGCAAGCGTAAGATTGATTCTAAATACGTTTTATAAGTACCGCCCCATGTCTCTAGGCAGTAACGTAAATGACTATGGCCAAACGCGAAGTACAATATGCGTAAAATTGGTGCACGAAAACATTCCCTCGCCCTTAATAAAACATGACGGCCATAAGCTAATTTAGAGCAAACATTTTGAATTTGTTGATTCCAATGCATGTCCGATTCAAGGACTACACCCAAGTACTTGGTGTGAAGGACATTAAGCAAATACGTACCGTTTAAGGTTAAAAATAAATTATCACAGCTAATATTCTTTCTTCTTGAGTGAAATAAAGTATACTTTGTTTTCTCGGTGTTAAGTGTGAGCCGATTGTTTACGAACTACTGCGAAATTTTACCAAGTTCCTCGTTAATTTTGCCCTCCAGATCCTCTAATGTATCTCCTGTAAAAAATAGCGTAGTGTCATCAGCGTATATAAGAGCTTCAGAATAGTTCAGAAACAATGGAAAGTCATTGATGTATATAGAAAAAAGGAGGGGCCCGAGTACAGTACAAAAAATGGCACACCAAGCGCGATTTTTTGAGGAGCGGAGATATAGTCTCTGGTAACAACATTGCTCTCGACCAGAAAAGTAACTCGCAATTAAATCATAAATTTTCCCTCTTAAACCATAAGTGTCTATTTTCTGTAGTAATATCGAATGGTCAACCGTATCAAAAGGTTTTGATGTGTCTAAGTAAAGATCATTAATACGTTTGTTACACTACCGGTCTTGACTGCAGGTAAGCTTAACGGCGGTTCTTACTTAACCACTGCTAACGCCAATCGCTAAACAGTACATCGAAATTGTAATCGTATGGACGGCGTATTTAGGTGCAAGCGTAGTTAGTCCAAGTAAAGCACGAATGCTGCTATGTAAGAGCGCGTGATGTAAATTTCCAGAGGGCTTCCCTCTGCTCTCTTAAATGGCGCCTGTTTTAGTCTTTCCTTATAGGCACTTCTAGCGCGAAGCTACATTTGGGTACATGAACGCCTACGGCTCCAATTACTTGTTAATTAATTCAAAGCCGTGCCCACGGCGCCTGAGTATCTAATATGGACCGCCCGGGGCTTGGTTTTGTTACGGAAATCTCATAACAGCTGCATTTGCATATTGCCTCAATTGGACTAAACTGCTAGTATGCTGTTACCTACCAATCACATCCTATAGCTGGGCTTCACATGTAGCTAGACGACACATTAGTGCCACCACTGAAGGTGTGCGTGGACTCGGTGTGTCTCGTAATCTTCGGACATCGGGACATAGGCTAGAAAAGGAAGTGGGTGGGATTCGAACCCTGAACACAAAAGGTGTGTCCAGTACGAAAGGTGTGTCAACGGTGTCAAGAAGGCCGCGGCTTTCAGTTAACTGTCGAGGTCAGCTTCACCCCAAGTTAGAGGCAATAAGCTGCGCGTGCGTGAACGAGCTCGTGACTCTATATGGTTGATTGTTTGCCTTTTTTCGTACACCTGTATAACCTTTTCAAGAACATGAATTTTGAGATCTAGAGAGTCCAGAAAGTACTGTCTGTTTGTTTACGGGCTGTCGGGGGATTCTTGCTCTTCGATACCGCCGAAGAATCATACAAAAGTGGCGGTCTGCAAATTCGCTCGACTGGCCCCGCTGCGTTTGAGATCATCCGCGGTTGAAGCGGGACGTCGCCAAGTTCGGCGAACGATGGACGCCTCTATTATCGCCGATTTCGATGTCGTTTGCAGCAGAAGCGGGTCAAAGGCCGCCTGCCGAGTTTTCAGAACCCCGTGACGCAAGGAGAAGTCTGTACTCACTCTGCCAGCTATATCACGTGGCGTCCGCGCGGTCGGCTGCGGGAGCCCCCTCCCCCTTCTCGGCCCCTACGATGGAGACGTCGTCGCGAGGATCGGAGGCAACGGGGGGGGGGGGGGGGGGGCAAGATTCTCGCGCACGCCGAAGTCGTTCGCTCCCTCGCTCGCTAGGAGGGGGGGTGCAGGAAGAAGCCGTGGGGGTTTTCTCTCATGGCGTGCGGGGCGGCCGGCGGCGCTTAATCAACGTGGCGGCGGCCTGCAATTTGGGTCCGCCCATTTTTTTCATTTCGGAGCAGCAGCGGGCCGCCCCCATTATCGGATTATGGGCGCTGTGCTCTGGTCTTCGGGCGGGCGAGGGGGGGGGGGTCCTTCTTTCCCCCACCTCGGAGCGCGTGCATTTTTCATGCGCTCCACGACGTCCCCGGCACTCGTGGCCGACGGAGCGGAGCGTTTCTCTCGTCGATGAGTGACCGCGTGGAGCGGCCGGCTGCCCCTTGCCACACGAACGAGACACACACGTTGCGATCTCTCGACTGTGCTTCGTTTCACCAGGCGGAGCTGTAGAAATAAGTGACGCAAGCAGGTTTGGCGCATTGGAGAGATGGTGGTAGCAACATTGACGCGCGCTGAGAAACTGAACTCGGCTTGAGTTTTCATGTAGTAAGCAGGGGGGCGTTGATAGCGTGGGCTCACTCTGAATCCGCTATTTCGGAAGATTTTGAAAAAGCCGAAACAGTCAGTGGAAGCTACGAAGCGGGCTCTAAGGCACGTGACCGTTTTCCAGACTGAGCTGAGGCAAATTGCGTTCGCACGATCGCATTTTTTATTGTTATTAATTGGCTGACGGTAGCTCTGACTACGCTATTGGTTTAAAGCAGTATAGTGAAGCAGTGTAAGCACCGTTTCTCGAGAAGTGTTCCTTAAATTCCAAAGGGTGTGAAAAAGATCTCAATGAGGTACACGGGCCCTAGAGGTGATGGTGATGCACTAGAGACGAGAATCGCTGTCATAACAACGAACGTGAAGTCTGGCATGGTATTTGTAGTGGCCTATCTGCGTAAAGCCACATCATATGGCTGCCAATTCAGATGAAATTATTAAAAAGAAACAAGCTTTCCGGTCAACCAGATTTGGGGAAATCGATTGCTCGTGACAGAACCTGATACCAGCAGCATCAATTCCGGCGCGCAACGTCGCGTTTCTTACAGATGCTCGATTGTGAATAACATACAAATCAATTAATATGTAACGGCCTTGCAGAAAAAAAAGACATGTATGTTTAGCTTTGTAATTTTTTGATTGACATGATAGAAGGAAATGTTGGCGGACAAATACGGCGCCGGCTACTCCTTGGCGTTTGACCAGGTAGTACATCTTTATTTACATGGTTACTGTACCAGCTGTTCAAGAGCCTAGTTAATATTCCCTAACAAGACTTAATGTGATTTCCTACGCGTAATTTGTCTCCCCCTCCTTCCCCCTTCCCCTAAAAAATATGTAAACGCGTTCAACAAGGTCCTCAAATTACGTGTGAATGCTTATAGAAAATGCGTGTTCACTGAGCGAGAATTAATGCTGTGGGGAACTGTGGTAGTCGTAGACATGCATCCTCGACCGCTGATGGTCGATTCGCGCAGCTTTGGAGCTTGGAAATTTGTGTGGAGCTTTGTGCGCCACGCAGACTCTGAGATTGGTATGGTCCTTGTGCGTGTATTTCGGAGGCTCCATCAGGCGGTACCTGAAGCGGACAAAAGTGACGTTGTGTTATAATAGTTGTGTGCATCGGAAGGAAGTTGTTCTTGAGAAGACGGCTTTGTCCATAGCGATCGAGCCTTCTGTCGTCATAGTAAATGAGTTCAAAGCCGAAAGAATCGCTGAAGTCTGCTAATTCATTTTTTTTCTGCGCTTTACCGATTGTCTCGCTTTTTACTGAGAGACAATAACGTGTTGGAACTCGTGCCAGCGTCTCTTGCATCGCTCAGAGATCATGAGCTGGTTGGCGTGTAATCCTTTGAAGCGTGAACGCGGTAAGTTTTTTTTACCGTGTTCACGGCGTGCCACGCATGACCTGCTGCCATCTTCCCACGGTATACATGAGACGCTGAATTTGTCGTAATGCGATTCGTTTAACCTTAGCGCTGCGGATCGGCCGCAGAGAAGCAAATAAACATATCACACGCCGAAACGCAAACAAAAATCGGCATAAGCAACTTGGCATTTCGGTGTATAACTGATAAACGTTGTGAACGATGGTCTTCTAGTGGACTTGAAATGCAAAGACGTCTTTCTTTCTTCCTTTCTTTTTTTCTTTTTTTCTTTCTTTCTTTCTTTCTTTCTTTCTTTCTTTCTTTCTTTCTTTCTTTCTTTCTTTCTTTGTGCATTTTGGCAATTCGTGCTTGTTTAAGTTATTTCAACACTAACTTCCTAGACGTGCGGGTGTTCACTGAAGCGTTGGTACCTTGCTACGATCATGCAAGCATGGCTTGTAGTATGCGTGAGAATGTGCCAGAAATGAAAGGTAACTTTAGCGCACGTCAGCGTTCAACAGCGCTGAATTGTATACGTCGGTAAGAAGCGCCCTCACTATCCATTCTACGGCAATGCATCGTTAAAAAGAAGAAATAAATGTAAGGGTTACGGGGCAGCCAACAAACCTAAGTGTGCCGCGGAAAGAAAAATAATTGATACATACTGCAATATATGCGGGCCATCTGCGCTTCCATAACGCAAGCTCGCAGCTGGCGCACTTGAGACTTCACTGGGCCGGTTTTGTGTTTCTTGTGCTACAGGCGTTATCCGACTACCCGTGTCTCGCGTCAGATATCTCCGTCCTCTGCCTGCAAATTTCCTAATTTCATCACGCCTCCTAATTCTACGCGGTACTCGTTCGGCACTGATTTCGTGACTATATAACAGAAGGCTGGTTACCTGCTCTACGCTTACATGACCCTCCCAACCCCCCTTCTACCGCTTAATCGCAATTAACACATTGGATATTGCAATTTGCCATCCGTACCACTTTCCTCCTATTCACTAACGTTTGCGTACGTACAACTTCGTGTAAATACATACTTTTATATGTGTAGTTGCATGTATATAATATATGCATATATACGTAGTGTGTGCGTGCGTGCGCGCGCGCGTTTGTGTGTGTGTGTGTGTGTGTGTGTGTGTGTGTGTGTGTGTGTGTGTGTGTGTGTGTGTGTGTGTGTGTGTGTGTGTGTGTGTGTGTGTGTGTGTGTGTGTGTGTGTGTGTGTGTGTGTGTGTGTGTGTGTGGTTGTGTGGGTGTGTGTGTAATCGTGGCCCTAATGCTTTCGTAGATAACATGTCGATAGTTCGTGTTATAGCCACAGCTTTATATACAGCTGTTTTACATAGAGCATGTGTAATTTTTGTCCATATAGTGCGCGTTTTCTCTGGCACATTTGTCGGGGTCATGCGCATGTACGACACCAGACAGCTGTTGCAAAGCTCGCTGTATTATTTCGTCGTCATTAATCAACCTACTATACTCTTCTCTGTCTGCCCATGCCTCTCAGTTACCCTAGTGTAAAGTAGCAGGTCAGAGGCACGCTTCCCCGACCAATCTTTCCACCTCTCGTCCGACTATGAGTTCTTTTGTCAATATATCAGCGTGTGTTCGAGACGGAGAAGGACGAGGTAAGGGAGAGAGGAAAGTTTCGGGAACAGCCACATAATTTCAATCAGAACATGTTCCGCTGTATTAACCGCTTTGACAGGTTCTCTCTCTGAACACGAGAAAGTGAATTTGATTTCTCCTTACGTTTTGCCCAGTACGGAATCCAATAACGTCTGTTCTCAAAAAGAAAAAAGAAAGAGAAAGAAGAAAAGAAGGAAGGAAAGAGAGAAAAACAGCATTGGCGCAGAAAAACGCCTAATGGATGATCAGTCTCGTCCGCTGTAGACAAACGTGAGACGATGGCGTTAAGATAGCGTCTTCGGTCTTGAGCACCATCACACCAATGCACGCTCTAGCGTTATCCCTCGTTTTTTTCTGGCAACCGAGGAACATCGCAGTGTCGGGTCCGCTGGGTGTCAGTGAGGTGGCGAGCTTCATTGCACGTGCAGCAGTGGCCATACGTCTACGTCGACCTTTCTTACTGGGTTTCATCTTTAAGCGTCGCGCCTCTTAGAACAATCGTCGTTAGCGACGCTCTTCGGCCACATTCGCGGCGCCGGCGTCGCCTTGTTCGTGTTCACCAAACTTCACCCCACCGCTAGGAGGCGAGTTCTCAGTGCGATAATTGTTGTTCCTGCTCGTGCTGCGTGTGCGCGCAACCTTTTGCCGCCCTGTCTCATTCTACTGCATTACCGCGCCGGGTGCGAGCGAATCTCCCGCTCGCCTTCCTGCCGCTTGTCAGGTTCACGTTCGTTCTTCTTTCGCGAGGCGCCTTGTCAGTATACACTTGTACTCACGCATGTTTGTGCACGCCTGCTTTCGCACTGCGTCGTCCCACACAGGCGTGACTTCGTTTGTCTGTCGCTTGGCGCGGAAAGAGAGGCGGGTCCACGTATGTATCCAAATCACGATCATGTGACGCCGTCGTTCGGCATTCACAACGATATTTGTTTCATACGGAGTGCTCGCGCTGCTATTCCGCGACACAAACGTGTCTCCCGTTCGCCCTTGTCTTGCTTTCTTTCTTTATTCGTCTTCCCTTTGCGAGCTGTTCTGTCTGTATGCTGGAAGTGTCTGGACAAGATTCTTACTGGAAGCCTCAGGTTGCTTGGTCCCATTCGTGCGCGACTCAATTGGCATTGCATCGTCGCAAGTCTGCTGAGCACTTCGCCTGTCTGGCACTTGTAAAACCACCGTACATCTTTTATAGCTGCTGGCAAAAAGCAAAACGTAAGAGCGAAGCGAAAGAAGAGGATAGGGGGAGGGGGCCGAGTGGGAACTTAGTGACACGCTTGAACTTTGGGATGACAGGCACGGCGCTTCACCGTGACGTCTGCTGTGAGCGCTACTGTCCGAATTAACAAGAAATATTTGGACCGATATTTTGCTTGTCCACGTCTCTGCTGACTGACCAGGTATTTGTTAAACTTACAGCTAAATAAATTCCGGGCTTTTACGTTGCCCAAACCTCGATCTGATTATGCAGTGCACGCCGTAGTTGAAGGACTCCGCATGAATATTGACTACGCCTGGGGTTCTTTAACGTGCACCTAAACCTAAGTACACGAGCGTTTGTGCATTTCGCTACCACAGAAACGCGGCCACCGCGGCCGCGTTGGAACGCAGCGTTTGAACCCGCAGCCTCTAGCTGAACAGCGCAACGTCATAGCCGCCATATAAGCTACCGCGGCTGGTAGACACAACAAGCGCTGATTGTAGGCACGACCACCGCCCCGAGGTCGTTTTCTGTTGCGTGCATTCGTCTTCTGCTGAATCTGATCCACTGTGCGAACTCCGTAGCATACCAGTGACTTCCGCTCCCCTGGGATACAGTGCACCGCTGAGCTGCAGGCGCATCGTCGTCCCGCTTGGTCGGATGAAAGAACCGCGAACCCTTTAATTTGCAGGCGAAAAGCTTCCGGCAACCAACGCCACGTCTCCTCCTCATCGAGAGCGAGGGCGGCGGTCATCCCCCCCTCCTCGACTCGGTGCCTTCCTGCTTCGTTGGCTCCATGGTTCTGTAGAGTCTTAACAAGCGTGGCCCAAAGCGAGTCTCGCCATGCTGGCGGAATGAGTAGGTCAACTTTTCGAAACATCCTCCTGCATAGGACCATAAATACTTCATGCGTAAACGAGCCTACAATTATAAGAAAGGCTACAACTTCCGCAAGAACCGCATTTATCTTTCTCATATGAAGTATAGACAAGTGTGTGTGTGTTGCTCAACTAGGCGATTTAACCGGTAATAACCAAGGCCCGCATTCACAAAAGCAATTGTTACGCAACCGCTCGTAAGAGAAGACGTCAGGAAGAGAGCATTGTATAAGAGAAGTTTGACTTTGCGTGGCAGTGGTTATAAACTAAACAATATTCCAGCGACTTGCGCAAGTTTTCCAGCAAGGAAGTATACGTGCTCAACCCATGATATATGGCTATCAAAAACACAGCTAACGTTTTCGCAGCCCGGACAAGCTCAATGCTTGAAGAGCCTATTAAAATGTCAGTCTCTAAGTTCACACGTTTATTCTTGGCTTGAAATAAAATAGCTTTGGTTTTGTCAGTGTTAACTTTTAAGCCATTATCTGTGACCATCTATGTATTTTAGCAAGGACAGTATTTGCAGTCGAAATTAGGTTTACAATATTGTTTGACGAAAAGAGCACGGTAGTATCATCTGCGTAGATGATATGTTTTGGTTTGCTATCCACAAGAACAAGATCATTTACATATACATTGAAAAGAAGGGGGCCCAGTATGCTCCCTCTGGGAACTCGAGTTTTTACTTGCTTGATCTGGGAGCAGAAGCCGTTTATTTCAACAAGTTGACTCCACTGCTTTAAATAAGATTTGACTGTACCTACACGTAGAGCCACGAATACCGTAGTACTCCAGATTCTTTAGTAAAAGTTCATGATTAATAAAGTCAACCGCTTAGCTGAAGTCGATTATAACCCCAAGCGAGAGCAATTTTAATTCAAAGTTTCTCAATATCAATTCTTTTTTGTTCTAGTAAGGTAACCTGAGTGGACCTTCCTCTTCGAAAAGCATACTGACAGTCAGTTAACAGGCTGTGTTTTTCTAAGAAATTTGAAAGACGCTGAAATATTGTTTTCTCAAGTCCCTTTGAATATGTTGGAAGTTAGAGATAGGTCTGTGATTAGATATATCAGTTTTATTACCCTTTTTAAACAGAAAAGTACTTTAGCAGTCTGCATTTTGGCGGGTAACACTCCAGGTACCAGACAGAGGCTCTAAACGTATACTAAAACAGGTGCGATAATGTCTGAGACGTATTTTACAGGTGTCATCTGTATACCATCAATGCCACACGACGTAGTGTTACGTAGCTCGAACGATAAGTGAATTAACTCAGATTCATTAGTAGGATATAAAAATATACTATCGAGGCATCTGACCTGAACGTACCGGTTCGAATTTCTAGCTACACTTATGCCGGCTGCACTGATAAAGTAATCAATAAAACAATCGGGCAGCACTTAATTAGGAATACCAATGCTGTCTTTAAAAGTCTCAGTACTTGTATGTGAGGACGACACTCGATTTATCATAATGTTTAGTTTTTTGCAAGTTTTGCGATTTTCATATTGACAAGACATGAAGTATTCATGTTAACAGGAGGTCTTAGCTTTCCGAAGCTCGTTTGTTAGCTTATTACGGTAAGGTTTAAATTTGTGTATGCTAGTTGTATTACGCGACTTCAGGAACTTATTAAAGAGTATGTTCTTCAATTTTTTTTTGCGAGACAGGTTATCCGTGATACATGGTTTGCGAATATGCGAAGATCGCTTGCGTTTCGTTCGCAGAGGAAAGTTTTTTTTTTGTTACACATGCTGGAAATCTGCAGGAATTCCTCATACGCTGATTCGGCACGCTGTGGGGCATATACATCGCTCCAGTTGAGTGATTGGATCTAAGATACACCGCGGAAGCCGAAGAAATAACAATATATCAAAATATATTGAGTGCTAGAGAGATATTGTGCTCCAATGAAACGTCGACCACACCACCTGGCGTTCTTGTTACCAACTACTGCAACGGCTCAGTGGTGATGGCGTTATGGTGCTGTACACGAGGTCGCCGGCTCGATTCATGGCCGCGCCGCGTTCTTCAACAGGCGCGGGATGCAATAAAATGCAAGTGTGCTTAGATTTAGGTGCACATTCAAGGAGAAATCCAGACGGTAAAAATAACTGGCAGCCCAACATTAAGGCATTCCAGATGCCAGGCGTTGGTTTTGGACGTTCATCTACTCCGTCTATATCATAACCGTCGTGTTATACTGCGACTAAGAAAGGACCCGCACGTTTGGTAAGGCGAAGGATAGAAAGTCGCCAATCACTACTACAATCATTACACGCGCAGGAATAAATTTTTCATAATCAAGAACTGCACAAAACCTAATGAAACAGATACAGGTACCTCGAACGAGCTTTCGCAAGAAATGGTTGAGAAAAAGAAGGTTGTCCTGGTGATGGGCGCGAACAGATGAGGTGTCAGGGGCAAAATTCGGGGCGCGAATTCACAAGAAAGGGTTCTTTGTTTGTAAAACCAGATGTCAGGAAATTGCGTTGCTGGGCGTATTACTTAACGGAGGCCTCGGCAATGGCAAACACCCACGAACAAAAAGCTTTCCGAATTCGGTCAGTGACTTTCAGACGATAAGCGGCTGATCAGTGGCATCACACGTGACATCGCAAGATTGTAGAGTCGAGGGAAGGAATGCGAGTGGCTGCTTAAACAGAAGTTCCGGTAGTTGCCAAGCTTCTGAATTGCCGCCCCCCTCCCCTTTCCCTTTCCCACATGTACGCGACGACAGTCCCCGTCTTTCAGCCTGCTTCTCTCGCAATGATGCATAGTAAATGAGGCTTATGGGCTCAATAAGTTGAGTGCTCTTGCTCCACTTTTACTATTATGTGTAAAATACTATTTGTTAGGCGACGCATTTGTTTGTCGACAAACGGAAACTCACCTGAGATGCCTTCGTAAGTCCACCAATCGTCCCAGTTTCCAGCAACACCTGGAATAACAAAAAACGTGGCGTCTCAACAAACAGTTGACTATGCAGCTAGAGAGAGAGAGAGAGAGAGAGAGAGAGAGAGAGAGAGAGAGAGAGAGAGAGAGAGAGAGAGAGAGTTTTTTAAACCAAGTCAACAAACCATTTCACTGTCAGCGCGCAGTCATCTTGTCAAAAAATTGCGTTTCTTATTGGCGCATAATGTTTATGTATACACTGCGTCACCTATGGAGGAGGCAGAACAAGCACTTTGAGAACCACCTAAAGTTGGGCTAATTGCATTATGCTTTTCACGCTTGAAGATGAGCACATTATAAAAGTTTACCAACTCACACAAATCATCTATTTGACTGGGCGAATTCGTGGTCGAACTGATTGCGAGTGCCTATCGCTGATGTAACGTTTATCGGCTTTTGTATATTGTAAAGCCGGGCCCTCTCATTAAGGACTCTAAGTCATGCCTTCGAGCCCACGTGGACATTATGCATTGGTACGGTTCAAGGCATTCTGCGCCAAGCTTAAGTGACACGCCGAAAGAGATGGCTATTAGTATATCTTAACAAAGAAAATGGAAAAACAGATGAAGTTCTAATTTCTTTCTTTTCCACAAAAACGAACATTGTTTCGCGTAAGAAAAAAAATAAATTACACAGAGCATTGATTTTCAAACCATTTACCTGTTAGCGCTTTTGCGATGCTCTATTACAACTCTCGATAATAGCGCTAACGCAAGGGGCATCTCTTTCTACTTGTGCGTTTATTTTATACTGTGTGCTCGCGAATTCGCTAGTTTGTATATATATGCACATGTAGTCGCAGGCTAAATGACATCACAGGACCAAATCTTATGAATCGAGGTAAATGCAGGCCCGCCAGCGGGAAAATAACAGCGCAGGCAATGAGCGAGATCACTGATGTTCCCATGGGAGAAGCAAAGATTTCGGTCGCTTATTGCTTATACAATGCAGCTGATTAGACCCCGAGAAGGTGAGGCTGACACACATGCGATACACTCTGTAAGTAAAAAGATATATATATATATTTTTTACTTACAGGCCGGGCCTGGTCATTCACACGCGGGCCCTGGCTAAGCTTAGTAATGAATGCCCGGACAGGGGCCGTATCCGGGCTTCGTATTACGAGCCCGGGGCGAGCTCGGGCTTGGTACCACGGGCCCGGGCCGGGCCCAGGCTGGGTTCAATCATGTACGCCCGGGCCCGGGCTGGGCTCCGGCTTGTACTTACGAGTTCACGTATGTATGTGACAGTTCATATATCAGTCACTTCATCTGTACTGGCATGCGGGGTCCTATTCATAATTCAATAATTATATCATCTTTGCCTCTATTACTCAGGAAGAATTTTCTTGTCTGCTGTGCTGTGCGGTGGCAGTATGCGGCGACAGTGACCGACTGTGATTGTATGTCTACGCTCCGTTCTTTCTTTATCTCTACTTTGTTACCACTTTACCTCCCCCTCCCCTCTCTCCCCAGCGTAGGGTAGCAAACCGGATCTTCCCCTCTGGTTAACCTCCCTGCCTTCCCCTTTCATCTGTCTCTCTCTCTCTCTCTCTCTCTCTCTCTCTCTCTCTTTTGTCTCTGAAAGCACAGCAAGATTCATTATATTCTGCTGAGAGCTGTGACTCCCCCCTCCCCCCAAAAAAAAAGAAAGAAAAAGAAAAAGAATACGCGATGTCCTTGCTGCTTTCCTTGCCTCATTTACACAACCAAATCATACTTCCGCTTTTATTGTGTTCCCGCCGAAGCCAGGGCAGAACTATGTCTTCCAACATGCTTTTTCAGCCAAAGCTTTATGTATGCTAAATATATTCATTGTGTTAAATCTTAGAAGCGACGTTTTTACCGAATATTTCCAATCTTCACACGGTTTCAGGTTTAGCGCGCCTGAGGCTAAGAATCTAAGGAACGCAAAGGTTTACAGGCCAGTTAGTACAACCAGTATAGGTTTTTGTGTGCCTGAAACTGAGGGAAATAGAACCTGACGCCTTCTTTTCCTTATCGACAGTTTTCTGTAAGGACAGTTTAATGACAGCTTCAGTTCTACAGAGAGGTAGTACACGCAAGTCAAATTTGACGATGCTTTGCGAAACTCTGTGGTTGCGTCCAAACCGCCTACTGAAGCGAGGGCCGTTTGTGAAAACCGTTGCTGCAGAGAAAGAAAATACGGGGCATTGTTACCTCCCCCCCCCCCCCCCCTCCCGGCCTGCTGAAGCAAGACGCATGCATGTTGACGGGCGTCTCGATGAACATAATAAACGTCTTTGTATTGCGTTCTACGGATCTTTCCACCCCGAAGAACCATGCTCCGGAAACATGTACGTTTTTTCTTTTACTGTTCAGTCACTTCCCAACGAAAGCTCTCATTCTATTGTACTCTACGTGAATTCGGCTTTCATAGCCTGCGTGCTTTTGTCCGTAATATTCCTCATCACATCATTTTCGTTGCAGCGGCCGCAGAGGGTCCACGTTAGTTTTGAGTTGTGGTGAAGAAACCACCGCACTGTGGTAGCTTCGTCTGGCTTTATTCCCAGCAGCATGCTGGCTGAAGAGCTGGGCAGACCTACATCCTTTGCACACTGTGCCGGAAGCATGCGACGCTACCTCAACTACTTCGGAGACAACCGACACCATCAAAGCTCTCTTCAACCGCCGCTGCCAGGAAAACAACGTATACGCGATGATGAGCGTGCTTAATGCGCGTGACCAGTCTTGTTCCGGAACTACTCTGAAAATCAGTGCAAAGCGTTGTAATTTGCTTGTTGACCACACGCCATTTACCCCTTACATTATTGCGTAGAAAGTTACCTAATGTCTTCCAATGTATACCTGTGAATTAAAAAAGAAACGATGCAATCATATACGTCGTATTTTGTAATTTCATTAGTAAGGGAACGGGAGCTTACTTCACGCATTCCGGAAGCGCCATGCATGCTGCTTACTTTCAAAGAAGACGCGCCTGACACGCGGCGGCACCGAAGAGTGCGCGCCCTAAATAGCCACCCATAAACAAACGCGAAAAGGAGGTCGCCGATATCCACCGGGGCTTGCTTTCTTGCGCGTGGACACGAGAAAAGTGAAACAATTTAGGCAATGCCGAGAAATTTATTCGGAGCCGGAAAAGCGCGGATACGCGATAAAGAAAGGACAAAGAAATGACGCACAGCAAGCGCTTATTGGGACAAACCGGGAAACGAAAACGGGAAGCGCGGAGGAAGTGGTGTTTTTATAGCGACCCGCCGCTAGAGAGATGCGAAGGGGGGGAGGGGAAGCTAGCAGCTTCGGAATGGGTGCAGTGTATACTGGAGATGCCTCCGAAGGGCGAGGCAGAAGCTGACGCGGCGGAACGTGTCACGCTTCCGTGTGCCACTCCGGCGACGTCGGTTGCCGCACTTTATGTGGACAGGGCGCGCAGCACCCCGGAGGCAGTCTCTCACCGAAGGTGCCAGTCGGGGTTCGGCAGACGCGTTCGCGTATAGAGCGCGCAGAGAGAAAAGGAGAAAAAGAACGATATAGTTGGGCGAGCAACTCTGCGTTGTCCGAGGGCGCAAGAGAACGAGAGAGAGAGACAGAGAGAGAGAGAGAGAGAGAGGAGGTGCCCACGTTTTGTCTCCCGCTGCTCTTCAGATACTGGGACGACTGGAGGAAGGACGCACGCTCGTGCTTCTCTACAAACGATATAGCTGCAGCCGAGACCCCTTTCGAAAGGAATCGACGGCTAGAAAGAACGAACGTCTTCGCACTGACAATGGGGAAACGGAGCTTTACCGTGCGTTAGCAGTAGTAATGACTGACATAGGGTTTAACGTGTCGTAGCCTTTGTGTGGTTGGCGCGGTCTGAATGGCCATGAGCTGGCGTAAAGGCAGCGTGACTGTGTTTAATGTCCTACAGTACGTAATACTGGGCCCGTGAGAGACGCCGTAGAGGAGGGCGCCAGATTAATTTTTAGTTAAGGAAGCAGATGGCGTTTTCAGCGAGTTCCGTGTCACTGAGGAATCAAAGGAAACGAAATGCCCGATGCGAGCCGCCGTGGTTGCGTAGTGGCTATGGTGTTGAGCTGCTAAGCACAAGGTCGCGGGATCGACTCCCGGCGGCGGCGGCCGCATTTCGATGGGGGTGAAATGCGAAAACACCCGTGTGCTTAGATTTAGGTGCACGTTAAAGAACCCCAGGGGGTCCAAATTTTCGGAGTACCCCACTACGGCGTGCCTCATTATGTCGAACACACGACGCGCTTTACGAATTTTCAAAAGAGAATTGTGTTTGTCGAGTTGCTTTAGAGGGAGTGCAACGGTAATCGGTCTTACACGCAGTTGATCCCAGTCTGCAGTTGATCCGGGGCATTTAAATGTTCCGTCTGAGCATTGTTGTGCCAAACTGCAATTTTATCATGGACGGAACGCCAGCTTTTTGTTTTTTGTCTGCGTGCTTGTTTGTGTCCCCGTGTATAGTCGCGGAGAAATTTATGTGGCAACGAATGGAAAGCTACCTAGCCAACAGTGCGCACGCGTGACGTAAAGCCGCTCCTGAAGCTATGGTCCCAAAATCTCACTCGCGCTCGTTTAAGCTGGGAAACATAAAGCACGAACATCTTATTTACTATAGCGTCTACAATAAAATGAGACCTAAAATACACTTGACATTGCCACATTTCTTCTTTAATTTTTCCACTTTGGTTCTTCCGAAATTGGGCAAATGCGAAGCTGCTGTGAAGGCGCAGTCAAGCTCTGACACTCTAGCTCGCGCAGAACACACGAGTGCATGCCACCCCCCCACCCCCCCCCCCACCCTGCCCCACCCCTGTATATTTTTCTTCATTGTCACAGAAAAGTTGTCCGCAACTAGCTGCTTTGTTCAGTGCACTATTGCAGCTGGCAAATCCAGAAAGACGCGCCCTATGTCTGCGTGTATTTGACGCGGCATTCTGACTGCCCTTATGACAACGGCTTAAGGCAATCTTCTGCCTTTCTGCGTGTCGCGTCTCGGAAACATGCGAGAGAGAAAAAAGAAACAGAGAGAGAGAGAGAGAGAGAGAGAGAGAGAGAGTAGGCGCTTGAACGTTCCCTCCACTTGCCGTATTGCCGTAGCCCCGGGATCAGCCTCGGGGTGTTGGCCGCAGCAATAAATCTGCCCTGGCCGCTCCAAGCGCCCAGGCGCCGCGGCTCGGGTCTGAAGGTTTAATCCCCTGGGCTCCGACGTTTCGGTGCAATTTACGTGCGTTCCGACGAGGCCACGCTGCGCCGTTCGGCTAAAGCGAGCCTCGACGGTGGGCCACACCGACCTCGGGCTTCTATAGCATATATAGTGGCGATGCCCCACGCGCTATAGGCTCGCGAGAAACGGTGGTTGTTTGCTGCAAGCACGCAATTGTCTCTCTCTCTCTCTCTCTCTATCTATCTATCTATATATCTATCCCCCTGTGTCTTTCCCGTCAACGCTCGCACTCAATAACGGTCGCATGTCGGTCAGCTTTAAAGCCGTGATAGCTAGCCTGATTACCTTTGACGGACTGCTCAACCAGTGAGTTGCGGTTTTGTAATAGTGTTACGCGTGATCTGTTACTTGAATAAAGGTTAAACAAAAATGTTTCAGGATAAATGTGGGAGATAGTGGACAATGCGTGAGTTGCTCGTTAGTAAATGTAACACGTATTTGTGCAGTCATGCGGTGAATGTTATGGTTATACGGACCATGTCGTGTTACTGCAAAAAGAAAAGAAGATGCTCTTGGGATTATTTTCCAGCTACTTGAGGCAATTAATAACGGGAGAGCCCGTTGCTGAATACCTTTTCTTTCACAGTTTATTCGGTTGATTCCTGATCTGACGTACGAGTGACTTTCGTCGCTCTTTACATTTGTAGTGATACTTAGGGGAGGGGGGAGAGGGCTATTCTATAAGTGCCCACCTATTGAATATATCCGTCGAGGATTGTAGCAGCAGAACTTAAGTAACACGGATACAGAAAGAACGAATAGACGTGAACGCAACTTCCTTCCTGTGTCCGTGTTCCTTAAGTTCTGCTGCTACAATCCTCGAAGAATGAACCTCAGTTAAATACCCTTTCGATATATTCATTTTGCCTGCTGCTGAAGTTCTGATTGCCTGGGCTGCGGTATGCGTGAGGAAAGGAGACAGGCGCCCCCAGCCAATCAGCACTTCAGCAGCAGACGAAATTGACATGCTCACTATAGGTGGACACTTGCAGATTACACCCCCCCCCCCCCCCCCCCCCCAGCTCCGCCCCTTGGACTCGCGTAGACCTTACTCGCTGTCGGCATGTTTTGCGGCAGGAACACAGGCGCTGCTTGAAGCCTGAAAAATGTACTGGCTTGGGCGACGATTCGAACCGAGCACCGCGCTACCTCCAGCTGTCCGGTCGGAGTTGACTGGCGACCTAAAAATTGAACGTATACACGTCGTTGAGTTGCATAACTTTTTTTTGTCGACGTTCATACCCGAACAGATCCTTTTGTGCATGCCAGCGCGGATAGTCATGGTGGCGTTAACTGCGCTTGGAGCTTGAAGCTATACGTTATGCAACAATAGGTTTCCGTTGTAAGGCCCACTATTTACCCTAAAGCACCTTACCGCCACTGAAAAAAGATAATAAGATCCGCTAAATCTACCGTAAAGTCTGCATAAATGGCCGCATTACTTGGCGCCTCTTGAGACCTGTGAGAGACATGCCGGATGCTTCGCAAGGTACGAATAAAGGTCGTACGGTTTTTCACGCACGCGCATTTCGCGCTTTAATATAGTGTCTTCTGCGACTCTGGGAGTCAGGTTGGTGCGTTGGGACACTAAACCTCATTAATTATACAATCGTACGCGCCTGCATGCAGAAGTAACACTTTGTCGCACGGGCATTGCCCTCGGCGCTTCACGTCACCCCAGAGACGCAGGCTTTTGTGTAACTTGACGAAGCGCGTCGAAGCCTTACGTCACGACGCTACCCCTTTTTAATTTTTGGTTTCATTCCTCAGCAGGTGCTCTCTGGGAGTGGTACAGGACGCCAGCGCGCACTCTCTCTCCTGATGCGACTAGTCGCAGCAGAATAAATGCACCCATTTCAGACGTCACGCCGTCGTTCTTGACGTCATCTGGCGGCGCCCGCTCTTGACGAGCGCTGAGAGTTTAGTTACGTAATCTATAGAAGCGTTTGCGCACGCCCAATTGTGAGAGTTGAGCGTCGTATCTTTGCGGCGACCGCGCCTGTCGAGCGCCGAGATCCTAATGACGTCATTTGCAATCGTCCGTGCACTTCGAGAGGTAAGGAGCTTAGTGTCGCCAACTGGCGGCGACTGCGTATTTCGAGATTAAGAGCATGGCGAAATCGGTCAATTCAGGCTGAAGAGCATGGTTTTTCTGCACGTGGGGATCGTCTTGATACCGTAATTGAAACGTTCCTCCAGCTTGTATCCTAACCCAAACTTCATTTCCAGTGAAAGCGATGAGAGAAATGCAGCAATAAAAGCAGCAGAACATGGAAACACCAGTGAAAAAAAAAAAATCCGAG
Source organism: Dermacentor variabilis (assembly GCF_050947875.1). NCBI lineage: Eukaryota > Metazoa > Arthropoda > Arachnida > Ixodida > Ixodidae > Dermacentor > Dermacentor variabilis. Next base: position 38,073,920 of record NC_134571.1, read on the forward strand.
GACCCCTAAGCACTTCTTATGACTGCCTACCGAACACGCAGGCAGGAGCTTGCGCGGACAGGGAACGTGACGATAATACAGGCTTCAGAGAGCGAGGGTGAGGGTGGACGTAGCGTCGCGGCGATGCCCTCTCCCCGCACGCAACACCTGGCGCACTGGTGTTACATTTCGGCTATAGTGAACTAGAAAATTTCGGCTGTTTCGACCGCTCTGCTCTGCAGTGGAGGCGCGCTCGTGCCGTGGCGTGTATATATATATATATATATATATATATATATATATACTGTACGTTGTACTTTATTCACCCGCTTCTCTCGAAGAGGGAGAGTGTTCCCGGTAGAAATTAAATGTTTGCATATTTAGCGTTACCGAAATATGATGTGCGTTTACGAACATTCACGAACATGAAATGGCACCGCGAGTGTATAGGGCGGCTTAGCGCAGCGCGATGCGTGGGCCTGGCCGAGCACGTGTATACAGGCACCGGGCAGTTTCTCGCGTTCAGAGAGAATTTCGCAGGAAGAGAAAGCACATGTGATCGCACTCGCACAAGATACTCAACTGAAAATGCGTCCACCTGGGTCAAACAATAATCACCGGCACTAATAGGGACTCGGCAATCTTGATGTGAGTGTAACTGCTCCATAACCTAATACCGTTTCTAAGATAACGCCACACCTGCACCCCCAAGTGAACTGAAATACAGCCTTGACGAAGTATGTATATATGAAACAGTGCCAGTTACTTCTTGCTTCGATGATCACAGCTTCTGAAGCAGGATGAAGGCACAGCAATCGAAAGTAAACTTTCAGCAGATATCTGCCTGGTTGGGGAAAACTGAATTAAACAGAAGGAAAACTCCAACTAAAATTTATTTTAGAAACCCGACGTTTCGGGGCCCTGCCGGCTCCTTCTTCAGGAGTGAAATGGCGTGAGGCAAAGCAGTGCTAATGTGCATTTTTCGCGCTTTTACCGGCGCGCAGGCACTTTTTGTAGACCTACGAAAAAGTGTCTGTGAGAAATGCCGTACGAAAAGGGATAGCAATTCCTAATATGGACCCGCTGCTGTAGTTCACTGGCTATGGTGTTCTGCTGTTGAGCACGAGGTCGTGGGCTCGATTCGCAGTCGCGACTGCTGCATTGCGATCGAGGCTTAATGAAAAAAAAAAAATGAATGCTTGTGGATTTAGCTGAAAACCTCAAGGTGGTTAACATTAATTCAGAACCCTTCAATGCGACAGCTTTATTTTACTTTGGGTCTGTAAACTCAATCTGTCGCATGGCTCAATACGTGTCCTGCAGTTGGCAACCTTCCTCGGATATCATTTTAAGAACATCAAGTTTAATTTGTAACGTTTTTATTTATAAAAAAAAAACAGCGCCAATTGCCTTAAGCATTAAAAACGTGTGCGTATATGCCCCGTATATGGAGTCTTGGTTCTTCGAGTCTTCGTGCGCGGTTTCAGTGGAGGCGACGGCCTGGTCCGTCCTCATCATAGACAACTACGGCGCGCTTCGCCCACAGAGAGGATGCGTCTTCTTTATTGCTGTGGCGAGGTCGAATCCAATGATCCAATGTTCTGAACTGATCTCGCGAATTCTGCTCGAGTGATATTTTTGTACGCCGCCCTCGCTTGAGTCTTCTTGAGTGTATCTCTACTTTTTATCGCCCGTCACTGAGCAGGAGTAACCGGCAACTCTAATAAAGAAATGGACCAATAACTCAATCAGTCATACGTAATACTTCCTTGCCGCTTCCACCATCGTATTGTGCAATGTTTATTGTTTTATTTTTTAAATTTTTTTGGTGTTGGGCTGCTGAGGACGAGGCCGCGGGATCGAATCCCGGCCACGGCGGCCGCATTTCGATGGGGGCGAAATGCGAAAACACCCGTGTACTTAGATTTAGGTACCCGTTAAAGAACTCCAGGTGGTCGAAATTTCCGGAGTCCTCCACTACGGCGTGCCTCATAATCAGAAAGTGATTTTGGCACGTAAAACCTCATAATTTAATTTTTATTGTTTTATTTTTAGACCAGATACTTGGGATTACTCGAACCATCTCGGCGGTCGCGCAAGAACGCCCAACGATTGTCACGGTACGATCTGATAGCACGCAGCTGGAGCGTGAAATCAATACGGCGCTTTGCAAATGCCGGCTCTTAAGAAAAGCCCGCTATTATAGACCTGCTCGGAAAAAGAAGTGCCTTGTTTTGGCCTTAAGGGCGCGCAAATCGCGGTTTCGCTGAGCACCATGCCGGCGCTTGAATATTGCGTGCCGGTCGCCTATACACCGCATTTTCAGACCAAGAAGCACTTTCTCCAGGAGCAAAAATCATTGAGCGAGAAGTTTGTACCGCGACGCTTCCGTAGTCCTACAGTGGTATTAAACTGAACTAGTTGGTTCTTGGCTACGGAGGGTTTTACAGTTCAACAGCTGAACACAAAACAAAGGGATACAGGCAAAGACGCCGCCGATCTGTCTGTTTACAGAGTTTCATTTTCGAGCCTACGGCTGCATATTGTTACGCAATAATATAGCAGTGCACGCGCAAAAAGAAAGCTAAAGAAGAAGAAAAAAAAAAGACACAGCTACGCAGCATCTGCACCTCTCATATCGACCCCTCAATATGGCCGATTCACGAGCTGTTTGTTATACGAGCTGTTAAACTTGCCTTAGCTTCCTAACCCACCGCGGCAGCTCAGTCGCTCTGGCATTTGCACTGGGAAGGAGGTCGCGGGCTCGATTCCGTCGCAGCGATGGCCGCATTTCTTAGAAGATAACTTAAAGGTAAGCACAAGGCGCACGCGAGGTCAGGCGGTCAGAATCCCGAGCCTACAGATCGCGTACAGCGTCCCTTACAGCTTGCTGTACGGTTATAGAGCGTAAAAACTGCAGCACTTCTTAACTAGATCTTTCAGGTTGTCGTCGTCGTTGCAGGGGAGCGTACGAAAATGGGTGATTTCGCCCGAAATTCAAACCAAGTCACAGCAATAGTTTGCGCGACATTGCAGAATTTTGTCCCGCATGCGTTCACGCACAAGAAAAGTTACTTGCCGTGGTTGCTTAGTGGCTTTGGCGTTGCGCTGCTAAGAACGAGGCCGTGTGATCGAATATCGGCCACGGTAGCCGCATTTCAATGTAGGGGCGAAATGCAGAAACGCCCGTGTAAACTGTACGTTGGGTGCACACACGTTAAAGGACCCCAGGGGTCATTTAACGGTTCTGATTAATTTATCAAGTATTGTTCTTACGCTAGAACTGTTTGTGAGAGTATAGGTGGCAGCCATTCTTAACATTGCACATATTAATTAGCGAAAGCGACCGGCCCATAGAAAGCAGCTCGCACGAGCGAAGTACTTGTGATAGTGTCCTCATGCATTTCGGTGGCATTTCGCGCCTCAGCTGTCTCTGGTCTTCGCATTCGTTTTTATAAAGCTTGCATATCCGTTAACAGTGAATTACACTTGCACTACTTGGCAGTGCGAAGCAAGATTAAATCGTTTAACATTTCAAGTTGTTGCTATGCCCGCGCACATTATAATAATGACAACTGAGCTTTCTTGGCTTACGTATGACTTGTCACAGGAGAGGAAAATGCAGCTCCATGGCAAAGTCTATAAGCAGCGCATAAGTCTCTCTTCATATATTTAGTGACGAACCAAGCAGTCGATGAATCTCTCTTTCTTCACTGTCTTGTCTCGTCGCATGCGCTGTTTGCCATGTTGAACGAAAACCAAACTATCCCGGTTTGGACTCACGGCGAGAATTTCGCACCGCAATAGGTAGAGGCTCGCGCCGATGTTTTCAGTGCCTCCTATAGCCGTATCTGACAGTTCATCCGCAGCACTGTCGAACGTACGAGGCGTACAGAGGTAATATACCTTGCGCAGCAGAATATAGTTCCGGGCCTAACTGTCTGATTATTGGCAGAATTAGATAGCTTTATTTCTTGCTTGGTGCATGGTACGTTGCGGCAATACGTGACATCATGGGACCTTTACGTATGCACGTAGTACACCGTGAGTTACCGTGGCGTTGAGCAGACGACGTGGCGCGGATGAATACAGCTCGAGGGTAATTTGGCCTTCCCATTGAATAAGGAGTCCTGCAGCGTCCACAGTGCTGCTAGCGATTTGTGAAATGGAGTATAGGGGAGGTACTCTGTAAGAGTTCACCTGGTGCACTGTCCATTTCGGCCGTTCCTGATTGGCTAGGGCCATTCGTATACTCCTCACTCATACAGCTGCATCCAATCAGCAGCGGCCGAAATAAACAGTCCACTAGGTGGACTCTTACATAATACCCCCCCCCCCCCTATGTCGCCAGCGATTTCGGTGAGCAGCGCACCTTCGTGCATGTAATATTTAATAAATCCAGAGTCTTTGCAGTGCATGTTTTCGAGCGTGTATTTTCCCGAAACACATGGTTTACGACGCACGCACAAAGTGCCCGCTTGGGGTCAATAAGTGCGCGAGGCACAAGACGCGTGAAATCTCGCTCCGTATCGCGCGACGTGTTTGTCCCGTGTGTCCAGTAGAAGGCGCTGAGATTTCGCACGAAGAATTACTGTGTGTGCAGTGACTCATGCACAAAGTATGTTCCACGTGTCCTACAGGCAGGTCAACGTCAGCCTGTGAGGTGCCCTTATCTTTCTCTGTCCGTGATCTCTGACTTTAGCATAGAACGCTTTTTCATCTATTTTTTTTTAATTTTAAAACCTTTGTGGCCTTTATTCTGTTCTTTGAATGATCCCTCTTTTTGTATACCTACCCCTCACCCCTCTTCCGTCCCTCAGTCCATGGTAGCGAACCGGATTATGCCAATATTTTTATGTGAAAGAAGTGACCGGCTATGCTTGGAAAGCAAACACCCCTTAAGAAAAAATAACTTTTTTTTAAATATCACCATGTGCTTTCCCTAGGTATTGGACACAAGTCGGATGATCGTCGCCTAAGCCTGTCAAGAAAGACGCGTTCTTCAGTTGGGATCGTAGCTGCTCGCATTGTCCATTCACGTCTTCTGGCGCTCCCGTCCAGCTAGGGTGAGACGTGGACTGACCGGAGCGACTGATGGGCGCCCGTTGGCATTCGCAGGTCTAGTGAATGAAGACTCTAAAAGGGGGCGTAGCTTCAGCTATAACGTTACGGCTTCACGCATCGATCCGGCTGCGAGGCACACTACGAGCTCGCGAACAGGGAAGGCAGGTCTCTCGCAGCCGACTGCGACCCGTATAGGTAAATACGGCGCAGCGCCTGCCCGAGCGGACTGCTTTTACAAAAGACCCCCGCGCTGCCAAGGCCGGTAAGGCCGCTTTTGCAAAATAAATTGGACCGGCCTGACAGCGGCGGCGCATCTTGCGACCGACGCGCGACGTCGGCGCAGCCTGTCCGTCTAGCGTCTGCTCCTGCTGCGGACGTCGCTTTCCTGCCGTTGTTTCGCAAAAACCCCGTCTGGACGTTTCTGCTTTTTAATCCGCCCGTCATTGTACGTCAACTTTCTCGATCTCTTTCTCCCTCTCTCTCTTTTCTTTTCTGCTTCGCTCGTGGCCTAGACTGTCCGGCTGTCCCGCAAGAGCGCTGGCAATTCGCGTGGAGTGCCTGCAGAGGCAAGGGGAAGCGAAGGGGGGAGCCCTTGACTTGACAGTGAAGTCAGAAGAAAAAAAAAGAAGGAAAGGCGCACCGGAAGAAAAGGCTTCTCATCCTATTGTGTAAAAATGAGACGCGTCTCTACCGAGAAGCATCGAAAGTAAGGACTCCGTCTCTACGTGTACTGCGGCGTGCGCTGCGTATATGATCCGGCTCATCCCGGACGGATTAAAGGGGAATGAAATTTTTTTTACAGGCTCTCGTGCGCTTTTTGTTTGCGTGTGCCATGTACTTCGATGCCTGGCCTCGATAACACTTTCCGAGCAGAGGCCTGACTTTTCGGCTCGAGCGCATAACATCAATTCGGACATTTTTGACACCGCACCCGAAGTTATGTAGAAAGAAGCATGTCGCCCGACGGGTCCTTACTTTTCGATTCGGAAGCTCTTACACCTAGCTGTGCCGTTGCCGTATCTATTAAAAACGGGAGGACTGTTGATTACCTCGATATTCTCGTTTCCGTTGGTGATATTTTGTTTCTTCTTTAATTTGGCTCTTGCGGTTGTACTAAACTTCTCGTTAGTACTTCCTAACCAGACAACTCCGTGCTCACGTTTTCCCTGCCCAATGCGCTATGGATCCAATGAACAAGTGTCCTCAGAAATTCGACAGATATATTATCGCAGTCACGACAAGGAACACAACATAATATTTCAGTGGCTCCCAGGACATTGCAACATCAGCGGGAATGAACACGACGACGCAGCTGCCCGATCTGCGCATGAAAGTGGTCAACGTGTCTTGATTCCGCTTTTGCGAATGAGCGCTGCACCTGGGTTGCGATAGGTGTCCCGTGAATGTTCTTTCCTTCTGTTTTCAACCTGTGTCGTTTGCGTTCGTTGTCTCCGGACATACAGATGCATCTACCGCCTGGGTTGCCACGACGTGCATAGACCATGCTGTACTGTCTGTGGCTAGGCGCTGCATTGACCAACTCTTATGCCTTCCTTACTGGAATGGCCAACAGCCCTATGTGCGACACATGCAGCTGTGATGAGACGCTCGCACACGTTATCTGTGTAAGCCCGCGCTGTAGTACCGAGAGGAAAGTGATGTGCAGAGTGATGAACCAATTGGGCAACCGCCCATTATCAGAACTGAAAGCTCTAGCATAGCGGTCCAAAAGAACAGCCACGCAGAAGCTCTTATGCGCGTTACTAAGATTCCTGCGGTCCACGGGTTAACCACCCTGCCTTTCTATAGAACATTTTTCTCTCTTCCCTGATCTGTTCTTTACTTCTAGTGGCAACCACAGGCGCAGTGTCTGGCATCAACGAAAAAACGGCGATACTCCAAAGCTACAATTTTTAAACGGTGTTTGAAAATCTGAGATCTAGCCTGAATAATTAGAGCCGGATTTAATAAAGTTGTCTACAAAATTGGTTCAAGAAAGCGTCTCTAGTAGCAAGGAACATACTTCCGCAAATGAACACAGAGCATGCATGGCGCTAATACTGATGTCAGACGCCGTAAGATGTCTTGGAGAAACGGACAGGAGAAAGTGGGCAGCTGTGTGAATTAGCACCGAACTTCCTTGACTAGTCGTAAGAAAGGCGCGTTGTTTGAACTTGCATGAATTCGTCTTTATTTTATCCACACCGAAGTGTGAATGGTTCCGGGGCTCCCTTCTGTGGCCTTTTCTATGACCTCCGCCAGTTCATATGGAAGTAGTACAGTGAGAATGAAGGTCTCTCTCTGTCTCTGTGTGTGTGCGTGTGTGTGCGTGTGTGTGCGTGTGTGTGTGTGTGTGTGTGTGTGTGTGTGTGTGTGTGTGTGTGTGTGTGTGTGTGTGTGTGTGCGTGTGTGTGTGTGTGTGTGCGTGTGTGTGCGTGTGTGTGTGTGTGTGTGTGTGTGTGTGTGTGTGTGTGTGTGTGTGTGTGTGTGTGTGTGTGTGTGTGTGTGTGTGTGTGTGTGTGTGTGTGTGTGTGTGTGTGTGTGTGTGTGTGTGTGAGTGTGTGTGTGTGTGTGTTTGTGTGTGTGTGTGTGTGTGTGTGTGTGTGTGTGTGTGTGTGTGTGTGTGTGTTTGCGAGTAGCGACTAAATACAGCAGTGTGGAGAAAATCAGGATGATACGTTATAACCCAACAACTTCTGCTGGAGAATTGTGAGAAGGTACCCAAGAGGTCTATGCCTATTTGCTAAAGTAAAACTCTTGCTTGAGCTAGTTGGTTCATGCTTGAATGAGTAAATAGCAAGGTGCTATAGACCAGGACAGAAGAAGAACACAAATGACAGGACCGGCGCCTCACAACTAAGTTTATTTCCGCAACAAGCCTGCCTTATGTAGGTCAACCAAAGCCGAATCACACACGAATCATTAAAAGTAAAATACAGCAATCCATCGACCACTCAGGAATCATATCTGGCACAATAGGTCAAATCAGCAAACAAGAACCACAGGTGGAGCAGCTCAGGAAGCAATTCATCGATCACAGTCATTACCAAGCCAACGGGGAGAAAAACGAGACATAACAAGTACCATCTACGCTTCACTATCATACTATCCAACACACAACACCATTCAAATGCCTAAGGACCAGTCAGTGATAAACCCGCATGACTATGAGAATAATGACCAACGAATAACACGGAAAAACATGAAGAATGGGCGTCTAAGAACAGGCTCTGCGTCAAATCTGTATCAGCGGGAAGTACGAGAACCCAGGAAATTTGGTATCTGCCTCATAGAGCTCACGGTTTCCTTAATGAACGCACGGCCGCATTATTTAGGGGATGTTGTCGTGTGTCCGCTTAATCGACGAGGCGCCATGTACCAAAGTTTGCCTTTAGTTTAAAATGCACTTGTCAGAGTTAAGTAACAGGCCGGATTCCTCCAAGCAGCTCAGCACAAAGTGTATATTCCTTCTACGTTCACTAAACGTTCAACCAAGAACTACAACGCCGTCTCGGTAGCATGTGAGCACTTCCCATTTCAAGCTGCACACTACGGTGTCCTTAAATGCACGCCTTGACTATTCCCTCTTTAGTATCTCTCCGTCCCGCCTCCCGGTTCCCTCTCTAAGCGCAGCGTAGTCAACCGGCTGTAACCATGATTAAGTTCATTGCATACTATCGCATCGTCACCTGTGCGGGCAAACGTTATAGATACTTTGTTAGCTATAAACTATATACATATAAAATATCTATAAACGTTGGCGCAGGCCACATATCCCTTTCCCTATGTCTCGCTTGTTTTTTTTTCTCTTTTCTTTTCTTTTCTTTATGCCGGCGAGGAGCAGCAGACTTCAGACGCGTTCATCCGGCTGACTTCTCCTTTCAGCTCATTAAAACCACTCTCTCTCTCTTTGCCCGTTGCTTCTTTTTTTTTTTTCGTCGTCGCGGTTGAAAAACGATCCTGTACGAACCCGAGTTAAAACTCGCGTTTTCCACGCCGTTTCCGCCGCGCACCAAGCCGCCTCCTCTCTCGGCGTCTCACTCCAGCAGCGCCGCGTGCTCCCCAAGGCTTAGCCGGCGGCGTGGCCCGCGTTCGACTGTCGCGCATCCCCAGCTCACGTTCGTCCGTCCGTACGTCCGTCCAACCGACGAGTATATAACGGGACACGTCTTATACGTATGAAGGCCGGTACGTCAGCGTTCCTCGCCTGCCGTCTGTAGCTGCGAGGCGCAGCCAACACGCCAGCAGGCTGCCGCTCGCACGCGAGGAAGGAGCAAGCGGCAGCAACAAAGCAGGCGTCGATGCGAGCTCGTCGGCATCGCGCGGAGGCCGCTCGGCTGAGTAATCCCCCCCCCCTCCCCCCCGCAGCTCGCCCCCGTCGCTGCACCCTCTGACAGAGAGAGCGCGCGGCGCATGAGCGACGTGGCTTGCGGAGAGACGCGAGGCTTCCCGTGACAGGCGCTATCGGGTCGCCGCGATCTCTCCGTGACATATGGACCGGTCGTAAGTCGCTCAAGATGGCCGCCCCGAAGCCGTTATTCTCTTCTTCTTTTCTTTCGATCGCCGAACAACGGCCGCCAGCGCGAGCGCAGTCTCTTACTGCGCGGTGAAGCCGCCGCATGCGACGTATACACGGCTAGACATAAATCATGCCGCACGGCCCCCCACTCTGGCAGAAACGTCATTTGCTGCCTGTCTTTCTGCGAAAGGTTTTGCGGGATTCTATTTTTTTTTTCGTTTTTTGCAATGTCTCTCTTCTCGGTAGATTCAAAAAAAGTCGTAACGTTCCTTTTTTCTCCTTGATCCGCCTCTTCTTCTTCTTCCCCTCCTGCGTGGCGCCTGAGTTATGCGGTGTTTCCAGTGCGTTTTAAATATCCGGCTGCAGGTTGGCTTCCGAACGCCCAATTTTGGACAGTGGCTTAGCGGCGAGATGACTTTCATCCCTGCGCCTTCGCTGCCCGTCCGTGATTCCGTAAGGCACCAAAATATAGCGGCGCGTTCTTTTTCTTTGTTGTTCTTATACCGTATTTTCTTTCTTTAACGGGAGTTTTATAAACGAAAGCGCTCGCATGCTGCGAGGGTGACGTTTCCTGTGGCACTTTGGACAGTTCTGGCTCGTATAGTCGAAATCCGCCTTTGAGCGCGTGTGGTCCGCGTGCTTACTGTCAAACTGTCACATGACAAGGTTCACGTCGCGAGCGGGTGTCGTTCTCCTCTGTAAGCGACTGTTCGGCTTAGTTCTGTCGGAGCATACAATGTGGCGCTCACGACACCAAACTGCATTATGTCGAACTTCTCGCACACAAAGTTGAGGGCTGTTTTCTCGATTTCTTCTTTTCTCTCCGTGGGTTTCGACTTTGGCAGCTCCACCCCATGACCTGTCCGGTTACATTTTTTTTTTCACGAAGCAATGTAGTAACTGTATGACGGCTGAGAAAGTTTGTTGGTATCCTTGATAATCACTCTATTCATGCGTATACTGTTTACCGTTCGGAAGCTGCGCATTAGCACCTCTTTTTGCTTTAATTGCAGTGTTTTAAATTTTTTTCGACATCCACGATGCGGCGGCCAGGCTCGCCCTGCCTGTCCCAACCTGGGAGCGGCCCGCTGCCCGATAATCGCGTATCTCAGGACTCAATAAAGTTTTTCCATCCATCCATCCATCCATCCATCCATCCATCCATCCATCCATCCATCCATCCATCCATCCATCCATCCATCCATCCATCCATCTCCGTATGGTGAACACGAGCGACGCCAACTGAGCGTTATCGCAGTTCAGTCAAGATAGTTTTAAGAATTTTGTTTTAGATGTGTGGGCTCAGAAGAGTGTATCCGCTCTCCTAGAAAACTTTATTTAAGCATGCGTTGACATATGGGCTGGCCGCCACTGTTTGTGTTTGTTCTCCTGAAAATTACCTTTACAGCTTCACCCTTATCAACGATACCATGCGATGACATATGAGTAGAATACAAAGGTGACTAGATAGTGAGTGGTCATCGTTAAAAAAAATCAGAAGAAGAAGCAGTGCAAAAAGCGGGACCAGGAAGCTGCCGTCCGTGTCCCTCTTCTTTTCTTTTTGTACCAGTTTTCGCTTTGTTTTCTTTCTTTATTATTCTTTCAGATGAGCTTCAGCAGTCGCTAAGTTACGTTGAGAATGCGTGTTTTATCGCTTGCTTTGTCTTATATGGCTTACTGCACCAACCTTTTTTCACTGGCGCTGACTTTCCGATAACTTTAAGATTGCGCAGGAGCAGATCGCCTTGACCCATCGACCACCGCTAGATGACGCAAAAGCAGCCTGTAAGCACATCCACTATTTTTTTGCGCTCTAGACAAATACGCTGGGAGTTGTACAACCAACAGGGCTTCGGTATCGATAAGCTGCGCCTTTTGCATAATGCGGTCGGAGGCGTTCTACTTCGTTTAATAGAAATCTTTCTTATGTTAGCTTTGCGTGCTACGCTATACGATAGGGTAGGCTACAGAGCGCACTACGAACAGCTCTTAAAGGAACGAAGCTCGAACGTAAACGCAAAGTGCCGCGCGGCAGCGCCACCTGAATCAGAGGATGAAATGTACAAAGTTACAGTTCGTCGTAAAACCTATAACGTTTCAAAAACAAAGCCGAGTTGTCACCATGGGTATCATTGTCGAAGCATAATGATGTAATTCTAAGGCGAATGCGACCATCCACTTGAAACAAAAGAGCTCGAAATGCACGCAGGACAGATGACTCGACTGTTTTGCACAGCGGGCGGCAATCGCTTCGAAGAGCGTCACTGTTTTGCCCTACGCGAAGCTTCTCGCACGTACTTCTTACGAACGCTAAATATAGAAAATATAAATATAGAAACGCGTGCAGGTTCGCATCCGCTATATATATATATATATATATATATATATATATATATATATATATATATATATATATATATATATATATATATATATATATATATATATATATATATATATATATATATAAGAAAGGTGCGATGTTGTGTACAATGAAGCCAGGAGTTATAGTCCAGTGACCTCTCGGCGTGGAGGTCCAGTGTTTTCAAGTAGCCACGCCGAACACATCTGAAGCTAGAGATTATCAACGGATGTTTAAAGGTGTAGCTGACTTAGCTCGCAATATCACATTGCATCTTCCGTAAGATGTAGCTTGGGCGAGTTGGTCCTGCATTATTAAGATCAGTGCGTGAGAGAAAGTCACAACGAGACAGAAAGTGCCCGTCTTCGTCTCATCGTGTGTTTTGATCTTGCGTCGGTCGCGTGCTGGTCTTGATAAGGCTTGAATCTTGACACACACCATCTTCTCTCAATTCGCCCGATGATCTGCCACGACATTCCTTCATGACGCCTTGCCCTCTTCTTCTGTAGTCAAAGATTACAGTGTAGGAACAGCTATTACGGGCTGTCGTGGTTTGAAAAGATCCGGAGACGTGTCCTCGGCGTCATCGCCAGATGGGTACTATTGCACAGGTTTTCTTAAAATTACACATGCGCAACGGTTCTGCAAGGGAATCAAATTAAATACATGCAGTTTTTCTCACTGCTCTAGGGCTGGCTTAAGTATTTACCGGAGTACCATGGTAGAGAAATGTATAATGGCGCCTCAAGCGTCACTAACACTTATTCATCCCCGAGTCATTGAAGCCTGCGTGCTACCGTCTTCGCATTTACTTTTGTCAACGCACGCTCTTTCCGACGCAGTCGCATAATAACTGCACAAAAGTAAAGATGGCTCAACCGTGTAAAACTTCGCTTCACGTAGCTCGATAGCTTCGTTTGCATGAAATTAACGCGAGCGCGTCAAGTCTGAAGCCGAGTTGACCCAGCCCGACGCGACAGCGTTTACAAGCATCTTGTCAAGTGCGATGACCGAACTCACCTTGATGCTCGTTCGAACCGATCCGCTAGCATTTCGGCCTGATTCGCACGCACAGCCGTCAAACGCCCCGTTCCGTCACTGCCACGGCACCGGCGTCTATCGTGAGGCAGCGTTTCCTCGCAAGTTTCGCCTCAAATATGCGACCCCGGCGACGTTAAGAGCATCGGCTGTGGTCACCGGTGCGTCGTTTCTTTTTTTATTTAGAAGAAACCGGCGACGAAGAGCTGTCTCATAGTGAACGCCGGTGCCGTGCGGTGACGGGACGGGGCATTTGACAGTTGTGTGAATCAGGCCTTTCATGAACCCGACCACCGGTTTTCAGCCGGACAAGTCAACCCGACCCACCTTTCTCGAGTTCGTGTAAACGTAGCTGGTTTGTATGCTACGCGCGTCCCAGCGTGGGATTACGCACAATGGCTATCTCGATCGTTCTCGAGGTTGACACCGTCAATGCACAAGGAAACACTCAGCTATGGCTGTGCGTGTTTTGAGAGGTAAGTCAAAAGAATTGTTTCCTGAGTCATGGCTGTGATGTCCGCGACAAAGATAACTCGTGTAGATGGGACCATATTCAATGCCAAGTTTTTCTCGTTATACCCTTGTCGCTTCGACCTTTATATAGATTATTGTTGTGTGAAGCGCAAATGTGTAAGGTTAATAGAGAAACCATGAAGAAGACACGAGGACGAGCGCTCTCTACATTATTTTTTTCATTTCTTAAGAAAGTAATCTAGTGCTACTTCTTTAGACGAGGACAAAGAAAAACGTGATAGGACGGGTATGGCAGGAAGCGCTCGTCTTCTCATGTCTTTCTGTGTCCTCGTGTGAAGAACAGCAGCGCTGGATTACTTTCTCAAGAAAGGAAGAAATAAGGCATCATCAACTAGCCCCGCAACGTGTTTTGTTAAGCGCGCTATATATACTTGCATGTTTTCACATTCTGGAGTGCTAGCACTAGACTAGATGTATCGGTTGTTTTCGGTCGATTTTATGCATTACGTCGACCGAGCAAAGTGTGGTGCAACATTATTGTAGGTGCGCAAGAAATATTGAAAATGCGCACCTTTGTAGTAAAAGTATCCCATGAATATGCTGCACACGTCCACTTAGCGCTGTTTTTCATCAACGCGAACATTCTGTATCTTAGGGAGCAGGAGTGAGAGACAGAATAGATGAAAGGCAAGAAGTTTAACGTGGATGCACGCCGTTTTCTACCCTGCACTGGAAGATAGAGGATATAGGGACGAAAGAGAGAGAGAGGAGAGAGAAAAAAGAAAGAGCGTTGCAGAGTATCTTGACACGCGAAGATACGGAGCAAGCTCATATACGGTTGCAAGTTACCGTCGCTTTCCGCGCCAGCGATGCGCAAGGCAATGGTTCAAGGTTCTTTGTTTACGAAAATCTATCATTCCAACTGAAAAGCATGCAATGAATGGATCTTAGATTTTTTTTTTCTTTACAATAGGTATATGGGTTAGTAGGAGGCTTCTAGTTGGCACCCACGGGGCACACTGCTGATCCTTAGTCGCCACCTTGGTCTCCGATTTCGACTCCTTATAAGTACTTAGTCCTTAAACCTACTTAGTCCTCAAACCTTAAAACTTGCACACACGAACTTTACGAATGGGACATCGGCAATTCCGATGCGAACGACTTGGTTCGATTCGGTTATCTTAGTTCACAGGTTACACTGCAAATCAAGGAATGTAGGGCTAAATGTTTTACACTTGACAAAAGTTAAGCGTTCCCCACTAAGGAGAAACTGAAATAAGAACTATTTAGAGGAAGACGTTATTTTTTAATATAGCGCGCAACCCAAGGTACGTTTGGACGCGACCTTGGCGTTTAAGAAATATCGTGCCCAGCCAGTATCTCTCTGTGTCACGACCCGTCGCACTTAAGTGTCCCGTCTGAACTGCGTTTTAAATGTTTCCTCGACTGAGAAGGCGGAACCCCTCTGGAAGAGGGATGGACCCTAGTCACGAACTACGGGCGCTGCGCGTACGGTGGGATGGCGCGGCGGTGCGCAGCGCTAACGGTGCCCGTCGACTGATCGACGATGAAGGCCGTGTTCCGGTGCAACACGCTCTGCATTCGAGCAGCAGATAAAGAAGTGAAAAATGGCGAAAAAGCTTTTTTTGGCCTCACTGTAACTTGCCAAGTGGTGAATGCCTTTACTATCCCCTTTACCGCTGTGTCGTGAGCACTAAACAAAGCACAGAAGACACCCCGATGAATAACTACTTGTACTATATCAGGTGTGTCTTTTTTTTTTCTTATTCTTCTTTATGCGGCACCGAATTTCTCAATATCGCCTGTGGCTGATAGCACTATTCTAACCCTTGGACTCGATGAAGCCGGCATATCTTTAGTGATAAATAAGAATACTTGTCTGAATAAATAACGGAACTGCGCTAATTAACTTTTTGATTAATTCCGTTACGGCACACATTGTAATTTACGAATTTTAATAGCCGAGTTCACGAGGAACTCATCTAGAACTCATTCTCAGGATGTCACCTGTTTCGAGACATTAATTTTCAAAGTGTGCGACGAAAGACGTCGGTGTTTCGGTTACTATTGTTCTTCAATGCACAAAACAGCGTTTACTTCAAAAAGTAAGCGGGACAACAGTGCATTTTTGCCACAAATTTGACGGCGCAGATCTCGAAAGTGGTGCCATCCTAGAATTCGTCCCAATTGGATACGCCTTGCAAACTCACTAGCTACAGTTCGTAGATTGCGATGGGCTGTAAATTGATTAGTAAGATACTTAATTAGTTAAAATTTGCTAATTAGTCAAGTGCGCATTTCATTGCTCGTGGAAGTAATGCCCCGCCTCATCCAGTAATCTAATTCAAGGGTTAGGATTGCGCTATCTGCCACAGGTGATCTTTAAGATCTCCTGTGCATCGAAAAAAAAAAGCATCCTATATGGCCGAAATAATATTTCTTGTTTTACAGTGAAGCTGCTAAGGGGGGTTCCGCAGTTGTTTTCTTGCGGCGCTGAAGGCCGGCGTGCGACATCCCTTATGAAAATTGTTATGAACTTTCTTTATATTTTCCATCAACTTCCTTATAACTTCATTGACATCCTGTCTATACTTCCGCTCCAGAAGCCCTTTATACAAAGTCAGAAGATGGTGTACTCATTTTTCCTAGAGAGAGCCTTCACTTACAATTTTATTTTATGAATTGAAGTTACTTTTTTCTAACAGCTACTACGGCGTGAGCGGTAATCAAATGTTCATCAATGAACAGCCAGAGTTATGAATTATTGCTTTGCAAAGTAATTTTGAATGATTATAAAATACAATTTTGCCTTGCATTTGCCTCGCTCGAATAGACAACAACTAATTACTTTACGCCACATATTACAATTTACGAATTGTAGCCAATGACATTTTAAATCATATCCACTTGGAACGAATCCTGAGAATGACAACTGTTTCGAGATATTTCGAGAACTGTTTCGAGGAGGAGACAATAGGACAGACAAGACAGAGCGCTGTCTTGTCTTGTCTTTCCGGTTGTCTCATCATAGAACCGGAAAATAGCAACATATGAAAGCGGCTAGCGAAACAGTAGTACAATCTTGTGGCCACTGCCTGTTGCTGTTGACATCCAGTAACAAATAACCATGATATCGCGCCTGTTTATGATATCGCAACATATTTACGGCTTCCCCACACTAACAGCTCGACGATCTACAAACAGCCGATTTTTTTAATATAAAGAAGACGCTCATGTTAACTTATTCAATGATTCACTTACCGAATTGTAGTCCTGCAGTGAATGCTGCCTTATGCGGGCAATGCTCACCCTATCACACTTTTCCTCTTTCTACTTTCCCTTACCCTCAAGGTAGGGTACCAAACTGGATGCCAGTCTGGTTGACCTCCCTTACTTTTCCTCTCCTTGCTGCTCAAAGCAACATCTCATCAAAGCCACACAGGTACTATGAAAGACGGCTTAGTGGATGACTCCGGATTAACTTGGTTTCTGAGGCATTTCATTGACTTACCGCCACTACACTCGACAAAAGCACTTTCCGTTTCATGTTGTATAAGTATACAAATAGAGTAAATAAATATTTCGACCAACTTGGCTTCTCAAATGCGAACCTAAATGTAAGTACACGAGCGTTTCTCTTCCTTTCTCCTCACCCTGAAGGAAATGGTATATACGAGTATATACAGCCAGTGCGGCCAGTTGAAGCTTTGCTGGAACCAGGGTCAGACCTTCTAAAGATGCTAGCTAGCCTTGATAGAGCACAGAAGGCTACGTCGCTGTGCAAACCTTTTGACGTTGTGCAACGCACGCTGCAGTCAGAAAATTAGGGCAAATTGTCTTTTGATTTAGGTTGTTCATTGATCGGTCACCTTGCTATAACCTTCCTAACCAGGCTCAGATTTCTTTCGCCGCTTTAGATACAGGGACGTGTTCTAGATGTCTTTAAGAGGTGTCAGTTTCTTGTGAAAGATCACTGCCGCAAGCCTTCAGTGAATGCACTTTTCAGATCTTTAGGCTTACGACTGCGTTTACCTATCGACCGCATATACCGGGGGCTACAAACGCAGGGTTAAGAAAGTTACATCTGATTCCGTTTAACTCGGCTCGTATTGGACACGTCAGGCATAGTATTCTTAATATGTACACCCGGTCACCACGGGATCTGAGAAAATGTTTAATTCCCAAGCAGCCTGCCAGTAAAACTGTATACGACGATGGTGTCAGCATATTCCAGTCAAAGCCCGAAATGCAAATACCAGCCTGCGTTGTGAGGCTGGGGTGATATTCAGCTTTTTCTCAGATTTCATGGTCCGTAATGTTTTGTGGCCGGGTGTACATCATGAATGCAGTCGATTAGTCATGTCCGCACCAAGCACAACATCGATTTTTGGCAACTGATTGAGCGTTCAAATGTGACAGGCTACAAAGAACACGCTCTTGTCTCTGTACCGAAGAAAAAGCAGAAAGTCAACAGCAAGGCAATTGATTAAGAAAAAAGCTAAAACTATAGAAAAATTGGCCGTAATTCCCTACGCGCATCATGTATCGCATAGTATCACAAAGATCGCAGAGCGACCACATGTAAAGCTAGTTTTCTCTGCCGCAGTGAAAGTTTGCTTCAGTTTGCGTAAGCAATCTGTTAAAACAGCGCTAGCTACCGGACCACAGGTAGGTGAGCAACACAAAAGTTATTTCCGGTGGTTTATAGATAATAAAGACATTTACACATGAAAAATAAAAGACGGGAAGGTATTACAGTTTATCCGTGCGAATTAAACCACCTGCTTACAGTTAGCGCCTGTGTTAGTAATCTTCATCTTGCCCTGCAACCCAACTGTTTACGCAGCTGACTTCTATGAACAAATAGTCCAACTTCTCGCTCTTGTCCAGTTTCCAATATTAACCACGCGAGCCTATTTGTCAAGCGTCAATAGGTAGAGGACAGAATGGTCACTTCACACTGATCAGAAAGGCTGCGGCAGTGTCTGAACAAAGTTACCAAAGGTATGAGGGCCGTCTCGCATTCCAGCGTCAACACCACAAATGCAGCCCAAACATTGGCGCATGCGCAGTAGTCGCATGCGCCATTGAGGTGAGAAGGATCTGTGAAGCAGGCGAGCGCTGCATGCGCGTTGCATCGATTTCGTTATCGTCTAAAGAAACACCATATCTGGAAGTGACTGTGCATTGAATCTCCAGAACCAGAATCACCTGCACTTATTGCCTCTGTAATCTTTATTTAAATTGTTCGTATACTGGCGCTTCGTGTATGTGTCATGCTGTCTCTGTGCCGTCGTCCATTCTTCCTTATGCATGGACACCTGTACCGCACTTATTCGAATCGCTGACAGTGCTGCCTACGATGTTTGCAGTTCTGACAGGACCATGGGCTACGGAATGTGCCATTTCCTTCAGTTTTAAAGACCAGAGACAATCACTTTCATTTACGCTGCGACAACTGTACGACTCTGACCGATCACAGAGGCGGCGGCTGAGGGATTGATTTATTAATTAGTGATTGGAAACTTCGGCAAAATATACACTGTCACCGGCTTCTTCACAACACTAAATTGAATGAATGATGGGTAGGACAGGGAAAATATTTCAACTGTAACCTTGTTGCTCGTGAGATCCCAAAAGGGTTGATAGGTTTAAGTCAGTACCTTTGACTATACAGGGTCGTTCAGTTCTCTTTGCGTAGAAGTCTACTCAATTTTGCCGCCTTATAGCCCTATGCGTCCCCCCCCCCCCCTCTGAAACATGTATGGTTGCAAACTGGACGCATTACTGTGGCTAGCATCCAGTGGCATAACCAGAAATTGTCTACGGGGAGGGGGGGGGGGGGGGCATTTACTCCGTCGGGGACGGGAAAGCGGAAAAAATGGGGAGCGGGCTGGGAACTCCGCAAACTAAAGCGAAAATTTCGGGTAGGTAGAGGGGGAGTGGGAAGGGCACGTGGTTTGGTGTACCACTCCCTGACTCCGCGACTGCTAACGTGCATTAATCTTCCAGCTGCACGTTCTTTGGGCTGTGTCAAATCGTCTAGACCGAAGACTATTTACATATACAAAGGTTATTGAACTCTGGCCTTGTGCATTGCGAGGTACAGAAAGCAGTGTGGGCATTGCTGTAATTTCTGAACTAGACTAGCCCTAATGACAAATTTGTAGACGTTCCGTGCAGCGCCGCGTGTGCGCCAGCCAACACGTTTCCTTCTCCCTTTCCTATCTTTTCCCCCTTTTCCTAACACATTTGCACCAGTGTTATAGGCGGCAAACGCGACGTGCATTTCGTAGACTTACATGGCCTTCCTTTACTCTCTCTCTCTCTCTCTCAGCCATTCTCTGTTTCAATCAGCATGCTTGCTTTTGGAAACTACTGCTTTATTGATTCGTGGTGACCGCGCTACAACTCCTATCGTGCCATGCAGGGTCCACTGTCGAGTTTATTGCTCAACTTTTCAGTTTCAGCTTCAAAGAAATATCGATAATCGCATTTACTCACAACCCACGCAGGACGCGGCCCGTGTTGGGCGAGCAACCCTTTGTCAACACGTAAGAGTACTCACGACAACGCTTTCTTCGTTACGCGCATAAGTTCGGCGATGGATTCATGCGCGGCAAAGCGTGGCGAAATTGCGTGCACAACGAGCCGGCCAAACTCCATCCGCCGCAAAGTGAGCTTGCGAAGCGAAGTCCTAATTTCGATCAGTCGCATCATAGCAAAAGGTCCGCGCTCGACGGGTTGGTGGAACGAGCAGCTCGCGTGCGCGTCCTGGGTTTACTCATTTACCAGAGCTCCGCATCTTTCGAGTTAAAGATTAGCTCATTTTCTTTCTTTTTTCTTGCACTGCAGAAAAATTGCACTGCAGTGCAATTGCACTGCAGTGCCGGCCATGAGTTGGCGCGCATATTTGCCGCGGAGACGCGCGACACGAGTCTGGACCAACCTAAGCGGAACGACACTAACCGTGTCGCTCAGTGAAGAGCGGTGTGAGCAATGAGCCGCAAGTTCACTTTCTTTCAAGATATGCACGCATTCAAGTTGACGCATCGTATCGTATTATAACGTATCGAAGTTGAGCCGTGGGCAATGACAGACGCCGCATTGGAGGTCTTGGACAAGTTCTGACCACCTCGGTTACTATAACGTGCACCTAATCCTAAATGCACGAGGCGTTTTAGCATTAGGCTCTTAGTGACATGCAGGACTCTGTGCCAAGCAACAGAAAGCCGTAGTCACCGAATCACCACGATGGGTGTACATACAAATTTCCGCACTCCAGTTTATTTATTTGTTATATTCATTAAATTCTGGGGTTTTAGACGCCAAAACCACGATATGATTATAAGGCACGCCGTAGTGAGGAAATACGGATTATTTTTGACCAGCTGGGATTTTTTTTAACCTGCACCTAAATATAATCACACGGGCGTTTTTCGCATTTCGTCCACATTTAAATGCGACCGCCGCGGCCGGAAATCGAACCCGCGACATCATGCTTAGCAGTGAAACACGCCGCAGCCACTAAGTACCGCGACGGGTTCACGTCCCAGTGCACAACCTTGTGGATATTATTGAACGTGAGGATACAGGATCTCCTTGTGTGGATAGTTTCTATGTCAAAAATATAACGCTCGTTTCAGCTCGTTCGTACGTATACTTTCAAAGAAGGTACGACGGTGTTCGTGTTCAGTCTATGTTGTTTTCCTTTCTCCTCATCTTTGAGCCCGCTTGCTCTCTCTTCCCGGCGTAGGGTAGGGAACCGGGTGCAATCTAGGATAAAGTTACTGCCTTCTGTCTTGCTCTCTCTCTCGCTCTCTCTGAAGTTTCCTGTCGTTCTATCTTGGGTGAGACGCGGAACTTTATGTACCTACGCAAAGTGGCATTCTCGGCTACGATGTCGGACGAAGGTTTGCACAAGCGTTATTTATTTCTCGGAGGTCGTATTTAACGCATAGTTTCATGGACTTTTAAGTAAGCTTGTCTATCTCTAACATGTCACATGTATACGTGTCAAGGATGTCGCCGCGACTATATGCTCAAACACTCTAATCCTATACAGGAAGGAAGAAAGGAAGGAAAGAGAAAAGCAGAAGGCAGGGAGGTTAACCAGAAGAACGTCCGGTTGGCTACTCTACATAGGTGGAATGGGAAAGGGGAAAACAAAGATGACAGGGAGAGAGAGGAGGGAAGGAAAGTTAGGAAATTAGCGGTGAGTTCGTTGATGAGGGCAGTCTAATAGTAATTGCACTAATAGTCACAGACATTCACACAAGCCCGTCGTCCTCAAGAAGCGCAAAAGTGCCTTCACTGCTTTACGGGCTGACGAGCGATGGGGGCGGTGTCCCAGAAGCATCTGCACGGAAAGCGGCCGATTGTCCAGTTTTTGGAGAGCGTTAGCAAGTTCTTGTCTTTCTGGGGCATATCGTGGACAGTGGCACAGCAGGTGGTCGATGCTTTCTTCGGTACCGCAGGCCTCGCATGCTGCACTGTCGGTCACTACAATTAATGTAGAGTATGCCTTTGTGAAGGCAACATTTAACCAAAGGCGACAGAGAAGCGTAGCTTCACGTCGAGGAAGTCCAAATGAAGGTCGAAGTTGCAGTGAGGGGTTTAATCGATGCAGTCGGGTAAGTCTTAAGTTTTGCGAATTCCACTGAGTCAGTGAGAGACTGTGTGCCAGATGTCGAAGCTGCCTTGCGGCGTCTGTCCTCGAAAGCGAAATTGGAGCGCTGTGTTCATCTTGATGTGATATGCGAGCAGCGTTATCGGCAGAATCATTGCCACTGATTCCACAATGGCCAGGTACCCGTTGAAAGATAACCTCGTGACCTGTTTGTTGGGCGTGATGGTGAAGTTTCATGATTTCGTATGTCAGCTGTTCATGACATCCGCGTCGGAAAAGTGACTGCGTGCACTGTATTGCCGGTTTTGAATCACAGAACACATCCCATTTTCTAAGTCTTTCAGAATCAATGAATTCCAGTGCACGACGCAGAGCCGTTAGTTCTGCCACCGTTGAGGTCGTGAAATGCGATGTCTTGGATGTCTTGAACTACAGTGTTATTCCTCGCATTGGTATAACCACCGCACCGCCAGAACTGGACGACGTAGCCGATCCATCGGTGTAGATGTGCACGACGTGGTTGCTGTACTTTTCGTGCAAGAGGAGTAAGCTCAGTTGTTTAAAAGCAGGGGCTGGTACATCTGGCTTCTTCTGTATGCCTGGAATCATGTGGAACTTGTGGACGGCTCAAACACCACGGAGGAAACACCGACTTGGCCGTAGGTGCCTGCCCTGAAGTAAAGGACGCACGATGTGCACTGACAGTAGCGCTAAATGTCGAGCAGGGTCTTTCAGCAGTGAGGCTCGCCAAGTGGTGGGAAGGGGTCCGAGCCTAACGTCTGAGATGGACACGCATTGTCTCAACTGTAATGGGCGTCGTGATTTGGTGATCCTGCGCAGTGGCAATGGTTTCAGCCGTTGACGCACTGCGTGGTAAGCCAAAGGCTTCGTCTTGGGCTTGAATGCTGTGAATCGTACGCAGGTTAGTCTTGCAGGTGTTCGATATTGCAGGCAGGCTGTACCGCAGGGATCCAACGAACAACACTATGTACAGCTGTAACATAGCGTGTATAGATACTCCCCAACTTTTTCCTGCAAGGAACCCGAACAACTGACAGACAGCAGTCCGCCGCTTTTTCACGTAATTCACATGCGGAGTCCAAGACAGGTCTCTGTCAATTACGACTCCCAAGAACCTGTGACTTCTGCTGTATGGCACAAGTTGTCCGTTAATTGATATGCCGTAAGCAGACATTGGCTTCCTCATGAATGCCACCATTGCGCACTTTCCGCATGAAATTTCAAGACCGTGTTGACTAAGGTAGCAAGATGTCATTGTGGCTGCCTTCTGAAGCAGAGCGCGAAACTGAAGTCGTGCTACACCTGATGCTCAAATGCAGTTGTCTTCCGCATAGATGGAAAGTCGTACGGTGCTTGGCCGGTTGTCAACTAACCCAATAAGGATTAGATTGAAAGCGTCGGGTTAAGCAATCCCCCTTGAGGCACTCCTCGGCTACCGTAATGCTCGGATGCCGGGCCATTTTCTGTGTACACGTAGAATGATCTCCTCTGTAAGTAGTTGCACACCCACATATATATTTTACCACCAAGTCCTACGGCTTATAACGCGCAAAGGATGGCTTTATGGGTGACATTATCATAAGCTCCTTTAACTTCTAAAAACAGAGCATCGGATTGTCGTTCACAGGCCTTCTGGTGTTGCACAAATGTTACCAAGTCGACAACGCTGTCTGTTGACGAACGGCCACGCCTGAATCCGGCCATAGCATCAGGGTAGATTTCATAGTACTCTAAGTACCATTCCAGATGTGTTAAAATCATTCTTTCCATTGTTTTGCCGACGCAGCTGGCAAATGCGATCGGCCGGTATGCAGAAATGTCCAAAGGCGACTTGCCAGCTTTGAGAAGTGGAATGAGGCGAGTTGACTTCCATTCTTGCGGAACCGTATCCGTCTGACAGGAGTTGCAGTATAGGAGCAAGAGTGCCTTCCTATCTTGGTCTCCTAGGTTACAGATGGCACGGTATGTAATGCCGTCAGGTCCTGGCCCTGAAGAGCGTCCTGGCCCTGAAGAACGCCTGCACAAGGCCAGCGCAGTGTCTAGTTCTTCCATAGAAAAAGGGCATTCCATGCGGGGATCACGTGAGAACAGTGGGTGGTCGAGCGTTCCCGTACCCGATCCATCGGAATTTGCTTTGCCAGCAATCTTTCTGCAGAAAGATTGAGCGACGTCAATATCTCTATATTGTAGATGGAGTGCCAGAGATTTAAACGGATGGCGCTGACCGAAGATTGTGCGAAGGCTACGAAGAGCCCTCCATATAAGTGATAAAGGTTTTCGCCGATCCAAGGACTCGCAAAAGGATACCAATTGTCACGAAGCCATCTTGTTCATGTCACGCTGTATTTTCTTTGGTGTTCTTCTAGCCAATTTAAAATCATGACGGACTTCGTGCGTCTATATCTTCGTTCCGCACGACGGCAAAGTGCTCGAAGTTTCTCGAGTTCGATGTCGAAATCAGTGCGGGCCGAACTCTTCAAAAGCGAATGCGTGGTTGTTTGTATGGCATCCTTTATCGCGCCCTGTAGGTTATAGGAGGTGCCGTCACGACAACAGTCTTCCATGATTATTTTGTATTTAGGCCAATCGGTGCACTGGACGGTTCTGGAGGACTTAGAGCTAGTCAAACCTTCGATCTTCAAATAAGTTGGGATGTGGTCCCTACCCCGCGTTTCTAAATCCTAAAACTAGTGCACTCTTCTCGAAAGCGAATGTGAAACGAAGGTAAGGTCCAAGCAGCTACTATACGCTGATCCACGCAGATAAGTAGGGCTTCCATCATTTGACAGGCAAAATTCGCGGCGTTCAGAGGCAAAGGCCACTAACTTTCTGCCTTTAGAGTTCACTTTGGAGCTTCCCCATTGGTAATGGTGGGCATTAAAGTCGCCAGTGATCCCCCACGGCTGTGGCATAGATGTAAAAATTCCCCGTAAGAGGTCACAATCTAGACGACTTGTTGGAGATAAAGTAGGCTCCAAGAATTGTGAACGTCAGCTTTTTCTTCTTCACTGTTAAGCAAACGTATTGATTTACTTCGTCAGGAGGCAGTGGGTGATGCCAAGAAGTCAAGTCACGGCGTATAAATGCAACAACCTTGCTGCACTCTCCGTGGGTAGAGGACATAAAGCACTCATACCCGGACAGCCTGGTGGGAGCTGACAGGTTGGGCTCGCAAATCACGATAATGGGGAATTGGTGCGTGAAGACAAACTGTCTAAAGTCGTACATGCGTAAGCCCTCTGGCATTCCACTGAAAGACAGATGCATTCTTGACCTCCTCTTGAAATGACGGCACCTCTAGAGCCGTGGTTTTACCCTAGAGCCGCAAGCACCGGACTCAAGGTGTCCAGCACATGCAGTGCGCTGTGCCGACGGAGTTTTCATGTTGCTCAGTAGAATGCGCATGGCGTCCATAAGTGGAAGACACGCTCATCCACAGGTGATAGAACACAAGCCTTCCCGACCTGTGTAGCTATAATGTCATTGCATGCGGAGTATGAAACGCTAAAGCTGCATTGAAGGCAAGTTGTGAGCAGGAGTGCCAAGGAATCGGTGCTTGTTCTGCGCGCGAGCTTTGCTTATTTTACATCATCCTCGTCATACGCATGTACGATTTTTTTTGCATACCTGGTGAAATTCTACGGCGGTAGCAGTTATAACAAATTTATTGTTGAATTTGCGACGGTGCCGTATACGTGCTGACTGTACGACGTCGTCGTAGTAGCTCACCGCTAATGATCGCCGTCATCACGTTTTCGTGCCAATGGAAAAAAATGAGAATTTGCAGAAGGTTGGCCGCAAGAAGACACCCCAATCGGCACCGCACCTGGAACCTTAGCTTCCGAAATTTTATGCTCCATCCGACGTGCCTGCATGACATCGGCGATTTGCCAGCGGTGCCTCACAAGCAAGCGGTTGCGTGTCGTGTTGCGGTGCCCGAGACGATAGTAAAGCAACGTCGAGATGAAAGCAATCATGAGAAGCAGCCGTGAATTAGAAGTGAAAGGAGGAGTAAGGAATTGAGGGACGCAAAGTGGCAGTTCTTCAAAGCAGACTGTTCGCGCGTCGGTTCTAATATTTTCTGCTGCTTGTTATCATGCGAGAGTGTCTGCGTTTTACTAGGCGCAATAATGCCCCGAACTATAATAATCGCTGCTTCTCAGGTTGACCAGTAGCATTGCATCCTATATTTTTTCACGTTGTCTTTCTACATCGTTCATTGCTTTGTTTTTATAGATAAGCTGTACTTTATTTATTTATTTATTTATTTATTTATTTATTTATTTATTTATTTATTTATTATTTCGATACCTTCAAGGCCCCAGCAGGACGTCACAGAAGGGAGTAAAAAAATTAAGGGTTTTAGTCATAGTACACTAAAAAGAAAGCATTATGAAAAACAGAGATGAAAAGCACAAGTTTACACGAAACGCAAGAACACAACAGGTAACCAGGCAGATTATTCAAACACGTAGTTTTGCGAGGCGGTTTTAAACAAACAAGTGTCAGAAATATCGACAACAGAGGTGGGCAGGTGGTTCCAATCGCTGGCCGTCTCCGCTATAAATGAGTAAAAATACGTATTCATCCGGCAATATGGAATGCGTACCTTATGGCAATGATCTGTGCGAGGTGATATTAATGATGGCTCAGAAAGAAGATCTCTTTTTAGTTGGTGATTATGGTAATAAATCTTGTGCAAAAGCAGCAATCGCTACAGTTTTTTACGAAGGAAAAGACTGGGAAGATTCAAGGTACTTTTCATTGCACTTACGCTAGCAGTGCGAGTGAAGTTATCCAATACAAAACGGGCGCTGCGATTGTGTGCCGATTCTAATTGATAGCAAGAATTTCGAGGCCCAGGTCACATGCCGAGCTTGCGTACTATAGTTTATATTGCACTAGAGTTTTGTAAAGTAGTAGCTTTAGTGAAGATAGAGCCATAGAAAAGTTACGGCGGAAGTAACCAAGCATTGCTAACAATATGATCGACGTGAAGTTGCCATGAAATATTATCAGTTATACGAACCCCTAAATATTTATGAGTCGTGACTTGTTCAAGTATGTCGCGGCGCACTCACTAGAAAACAACGGACTTCCGTGTTAACTGATGACGGTGGGCTTACAGTAATCTTTTCAAACGAAGCATTCGAGTTGTTTTTTTATGTTGTTTGGCTGCAGTGTTGCTGCGTACTCGTTAAAACATCTGACTTCCGGCGTTTACTCAGGCGACCGGCCTTCACCTAACTCTCGTCTACAGTTATCGTGTCAAACGCCCGCGTTCGAGTCGAGCGCTGACTTTACAGACGTCTCTTCCTCGGCTCTACCATTCTTGTCACGGCGTGCTGTGTTTTGCGATAAAGCGGCTTTATTCGCACGCGGCCAAAGAACTGTTCGTCGCATCCCCCACCCCCAGCAACGGGCGTGGAAACAATACGGGACGCCCAGGCTGCTCCGAAAGCGAAGCTTATAGGGGACGTCGTTGCGCAAGAGCTCTGGCTACACCGTGGCTTCCGGCACACGCGTCAGCGCTTCCGGTGCGCTCAGCCCTGTCAACCTGTCGTGCGCGCCAACGCGATGGCCCGTTCGCTCGACAGAGCGCTCATCCATCCTTCTCGGAGGCAATCTGTTGCGCTTCGCGTGCCACCGTCGGTCACTCCCGCGCGGCAATCTGGCGAAAAAAAAAAAAGAGGGTGGTGGGGTGGCGAGCGAGTGCTCTTCTCTGCGTCGTGTCCACAATTCGTCACTCGCTCATTTGCTTCAGTCCGCGCAGTGCGAGCACGGCAGTGTGCTTTGAACGCACAAACTGTATTCCATTTATGAAATGGGGTGCACGTTAAAGAGGTCCAGGTCTCCTGCTACGGGCCTTCCTCGCAATCATATCGTGGTTTTGGACCATAAAATCCCAGAACTGAATTAATTTCTTTTTAAGTGAGGTAGAACTCGTTAACCTATCCGCTGTAGAACTAAAGCTAAACTAAAGGACAGACCGGACGACAGCAATGTGAATTAGAGAGAAAACGTCAGCGGCCTGGAGAGATGGAAAGCGAGGTAAGTAAAGGAGGGATGGTCAGCCAGGCGAGCGCCCGGTTTGCTACCCTACGCTGGGGGTGATTGACATTTGAATAGATATTTTACTTAAGATCAAGACGATGAAGCCCACTTTCGCAGAACGGATAACAACTGGTGGTCATCTATAGTAACATAACGGGTGACTATGGGAGGTAAACGCACTTGCGGAGGGCAGAAAATTAAGCGGCGTGAATAGATTAGGAAAACCGCAGCTGATAGCTGATAGCTAATATGAGAAAAAGATCATTGGAGATCGCTGGGAGAGGCCTTCGTCCTGCAGTTGGCATAAATTGGCCTGACGATGGCGATGATCAATCGGAGTACCGAAGAGGCCGCGGTTAAATTAATTGCGATGCATGCGTTCCACTGACACAAGCCGAAAGTGATCATATTATGGTAGTTTAGATAATTGCAACGCTTTCTTGCTTTTTGCTGGAATAACAAGGAAAGATCCTAACAAAACGTTTGAAGTTCGTTCTATTAAAGATGAACACGAGACAGCGGATTCTATCTAAATGCTGGAAGTTCATTCTGTTATAGATGAACACGAGACAGGGGAAAAAAACCAACTTCCTTTATTGAGCGCATACGGACTAAGCTTATCACACACACACATACAAAATCATAATCGTAAACTAGTAAATTCTTTCAATTATATGGTTGGATGGAAAAGCTTTATTACAGAAACTTGTGACCCGCTCATTTATGCTAGAAATGTACGCAAGTTAGTGAAACAAGCTTTCCAGCTCCGCTTTTTAGCCGAGACAGAGCACGCTTGCCGGACAACGACGATGAACAAATGTTTGAAGTCATTTCCATTAACTATGAGCGTGAGATTAAGAAAACTAATTCCGCCGAAATCGTTAAAGCCGAGGAAGTTTTATGTAAAGGGAAGTTTTTTCTCACTGTCTGAATGTTAGAAACAAACCGGTACTATTTCGTAGAGCGACTGCACCGTATGGTCGGTCGATGCACCGGGTTCGATCCCCGAAGAAGGATGAATTCTGCTTTATTGGCCAACTTTCCTTTCTGGACAACGCACACAATTTTTTCTTCGAGCTCCTCAGTACTTTTAGGTGGATGCCACTTTTTTCTTCGTCGACACAAGATCGTGGAACAGACTGCTAAGCTTCCCTATGTAGCGCAGACAAATTTACACGCAGATTGTGAAGCTTAATAATATTTAAAGATGACTATATCCTCTCTGCACGTGCCAGTTACGTGATTCGCAATACGTGCCCCCGCGTTTACGTAAGGGCCCATCGTGGCCGACGCGAGGCAGATAAAAATCGAGGCGCCTCTCACCGGGCAGCAGCGAAGCGAGGCATCCGAAGAGCAGCAGCATCAGCAGCACGGGGGGCTCCGTCGTCGTCGTCTCCATCGGCGGAGGCCCTCATGGCAGGCCGGCCGGAACGCGTGTGCCCACATCGCGGCCACCGAGACCCCTCCTCTTCGGCCGCGGCGGTTGCACCACGTGACCGGCAGCGCCGCCTCTCACGGCAGCGCCCCTGGCGGGACGCGCGGGCCACGTGCTTCCACCCACGGCACGTGCTACTGCTTCCATGGCCGCATGCGCTCGTGCAGTCAGCATAGGCGCTATGGTGAAGCTATTGAATTGGCGTTTGTAGTGGCTACGATTCTGTTTGCTTTTCAGCGGCTCTTTTTAACTCTAGTGTCTGAGAGCATGCCCACGCTGAATGTAACAGGATGCGCAGGGGAGGGTGGCATTTCTGTCCTGCCGTTCGTCACCCGACGTGGGACTCGGTTCTACTATGCCTTTCTGCTGCCGAACATGAAGTCGCGGGTTCGGTTACTGGCCGAGCTGACCGCATGCAATGGGGGTGAAACCCAAAACCGCTAACTAATTTTATGCGCACGTTAATGATGGTCTAAGCTGATTTGAAGCCTCCTCCTCCGGGCTTCTCTGACATTCCACGTAAAACTTTCCGGACGTAAAATCAATCAATCCACTCTCTTCGTTCCTCGTCTTTGTGCGCTTTGACAGTTTGAAGGCGCAAGTAAACCAACTATTCTAGTTATCAATTTTCTTACAATCAATCAATCAATCAATCAATCAATCAAACAGCTAGTCACTCGTACCAAGGCACGCCGTTCAACTGTTGGGCCCCTGTAGAGGATGCACGCCCGCAGTAGTGGTACTTACGAGGCGAAAACAACTTTAAGGGCACGCGCTTGTTTGATGTTTAAACTCGCTTCCGTAAAAGAGAGAAAAGGCGAAAAATAGAAAATTCTCAACAGCCTCTAAGGCTAAATGACAACGATCAACCAAATGAGTTAATGGATCTGACGCTATCTGTGATTTACAATGGCTGCCTATTTAGTGAGAGCGCAGTAACACACCGCCGAAATCAAAGCACTCCGGCACCCATGCAATCCTAGCAGATGTAGTGGCAACTCGAAGGCGACACAACTTGTGCGGCTTCAGGCAGAGAACTGCACGGAACATCTTGCATACTTAAAGCGCTTGACGAACACCTGAGATTTTCAACCTACTTGCGTTTACAAACGTCATCGTAAGGCTGGAGCATAATATGCCCAAGTCATCGATGACACTGTTACCAAACTGACGAACTTTTCTAACAAAGTAAACAGGCCACACGAACTTCTGTCTTCATTCTGCCTACGTGTACTCGAATGGATTAGAGTCGCTCTGGGGGTTTTCTCAGGCACAGCTCTTGCGTTCGCATGCTTTGATTCAGGAACCAAAACGTGTTTTATTTGCAAACGCGTCGGTGCACATATGCGTACGGACGATTCATCGTCACTATTTGGATCCTTCGTTAAATAGGAGAGAAGAAAGACACACTAGAAACCACACGGCCGCCTCCACACCTTTTATCAAGCAAGTGTGGTGGCTGTACAGTTCATTTCCTACCATGATGATCAGCGCGGCGAAGGTCCGAGCAGCCATGAGTTGCATTCGGTTCTTCAGAAACTTCGCAGATAGTACCAAAGCGTTGTATAT
Organism: Dermacentor variabilis; assembly: GCF_050947875.1. Taxonomy (NCBI): domain Eukaryota; kingdom Metazoa; phylum Arthropoda; class Arachnida; order Ixodida; family Ixodidae; genus Dermacentor; species Dermacentor variabilis. The sequence goes on from NC_134571.1 coordinate 38,105,085, forward strand.
GTGGAAGTGAAGGTACGTGGCAGATTTTGTGTGCAAGAACTAATGATATAAGATCGCCTGGTTCCTTCCAGAATTGCCCAAGAAGGAACCGTGTGCTTTTGCCCCACCAAGCACATATGGAACGGACCAGCGTCAATTTCGCTTCGCTCCTCGAAGCGGCAGGGTGTGAGACGAGTAAGCTGCTGAACAGCAACTTGTGATCTGGTGAACGCGGTTTTACTCATGGATCCGGGAGCTCAAAAGAGGTGCGACGTAATGCTAACGCATTTCTCTACCGTTTACCACTAAATTGTAACTGATATTTTCTTTCATGACGCTGAATGAGAGGCCCTAATATTTATTTATTTATTTATTTATTTATTTACTTATTTATTTATTTATTTTATGTTTCTTCCACAGGCCGATAAGTCTATTTATATATTTTAATTGATTCTTTGCTTGCTTGCTTGCTTCCTTCCTTCCTTCCTTCCTTGTTTGTTTGTTTATTTGTTTTATCGTCTGAAAGTGATATCCTGGCTATGAAGGAGAAGAATGTCGTAAAGGAAAGCTCTAAGAATGAAAGTTGGGATTTTTTGTGTTGTGCACTGAACTTTTAGAAAAGCGCCTCTTGATTCGTCCCCCATCGGAATTCTGTCGCTGCTGGCAGGAATCGAACTCTCCACCTCACGACACGACGAGCAGCAGAATGGCACATTCTCTTAGAGGCGCGATCTGCGCGCTATGCATGGACCCGCTAGCTAGCGTGCGTCGGCATCGGCGCGAAATTGGGGAACATTTTCCCTTTGGTGCGGTCGATTTTGGCCACGTTCAAGATAGCAGCACACTCGTGCACTTGCTGCACCGCTGTAGACGGGGCTGACAGCTGTTGCCAGTAATGCGAAGCGGGAGCGTGTTTCGGGGTCAGCATAGCCCGTTGGAATCTGATGACGCGCACGTATGGCTGCTAAAGAGAGGAGTTATAAAGACGAGAAGGTACGCATCTTCGAGAAACAACTGAGCGTTTACTAGAAAACGCAAGGCGCTTTTTCTTCTTTTTTTTAGAGAGAATTGTGCGTATATGTCATTGAGACATTATCTTGTCCTCCATTAACTTTCTTTAAATGTTGTTGAAATGTCGCAGCTAAATCACATTTTATTTGCCTGAATCGTTTAACATAACACTCGGCACCCTTACTATCCTGGTTTGTGAAACGAATTTCGAATTTGTCTTTGTTCGCGTACGTGAGCCTGGGAAACCGCAATGACAAGAATCTCGTATCATTCTGCCGTTATGCCGCGCCATCTCTCGGAAGAAAACGTGGATCGTTGGGGTCACGCCCGCATATTGCCTTAAGCGTGATCTTTCATCCACAAGCTCCAGGGTATTACTTCGGATGACTTACGAATTGGTTTTCTCTTGCAACATCTACGAGTAGGCGGCTGTTATTGTAACGACGCTCGAGCATACTGTTGTTGTTGAGATGTGTTTATTCGAGTACTTCTCCACTCTTGTCGGAGCACGTTATTCACGCGGAGAAAAAAAAAAGGACGGCGTACGAGGAAAATGGTGCCGGCCGGTCCGTTGAATCTGCCCCGTCTGTTTTTCACAGCGCGGGAACTGGGAGTCCCGAAAAGAGAAGACAACAAGGAATTGTGCATCGCCCCTCTTGATCTGATCTTTCAGCGTAGAATATCGTTACGAAGTCCCAAGAAAAATACCGGCTCTTTCTTTTTTAACTTTCTTTTTCTAGTTTTCCGGTAGCAAACTTACTCCGTTCCGCGAGCTTTCCTTCGCGTAGCGAGTCACTCTATGAAGGTTTAGCAGGCCAGAAATTGTGCGCCCGCGCACGTTCTCTCGTTTCGTCAATATTTTTTTTAATTCGCCGGTGACGAGAAAAACAATGGCGTGTCAGACACCGGTTCGAGTGTCCGCCTCAAGAGATATGGAAGTGCTTTCTCTCTCGCTCTCTCTCGCGCTCTCTCTCTCTCTCTCTCTTGACGAAGGGGTTGAGACTCCGCCGACTCACCCGAAACGTGTTATTGTGCTGTGGTCGTGTTGTCCCAACGAGTTCCCACCAAACGTGCCCCTTACAGCCATTTTTTATTGTGTGCATTTGCTACCTTCTGCGATGGTTCATCTTCAACTTCTTTCTTTCTTCTTTTTTTTTTTGTTGGGGTAAGGGGGGGCTAGTTGTGGAGTGCGCTTATGCTATGAGGATTTCATCCAATCGTTTATTTATTTATTTATTTATTTATTTATTTATTTATTTATTTATTTATTTATTTATTTATTTATTTATTTATTTATTTATTTATTTATTTGCGCGAGGCCTCAGACGGTGCAGTTTTTTGCGCGACACTCTTAGTGGGCTGGTAGCGGTTGTAAGAGGTAGGAGGGTAGGAGAAAGCATTTACCTAACATGACAGAGCAGTGACATTGACCGGAACTCCTCTTCGATGTGGGCGAAAGCTTTACGTTGAACGTCGCATAAAACTAAGCCTCGTTTCAATTTTTCTGGTAACTTCATATGCCGCCCAGTAACTCACTCTTGTTAATTCAAACATATGACGTTGCTTTTTTTGTCTTTTTCTTCTCTTCACCTCAGCGGCATCGGAGTCGCTCGTACAGGCTGCTCACAGTGCGGCAACAGGGTTAGCTTACTTTCTTTGAACCCCGCGTTTCCTTTAATCCTGTTCGCAGGGTGACATAGAGCTGTACAAGACGCAAAGAAGCATGCAGTACATTCCGAGCAGCGATGTCAGAGAGCAAACGTTTTTTTTTTTTTTTTTGAACAAGGTGAAACCGTTTGATTGATTATGTTACACAGCGGGATCATTATTCCAAGTTAACTCGCTTGAAAACATGACGTATTGATCTCAAGCGCTATTTATTCTCATTGTTCCCTTTCTTTTCTTCCCCCACTCTCTCCCCGCCTCCATGGAGGCCTCAGACTCTATCCTGAGAGTCGATGAAGTATTGACCAGCTCTCGGAAATAATTTATCTCATAATTAATGACCTCCAGGTGCGTTGGTATAACTAAGGCAGGTGGCTGCCTGGTGCTGACTTAGCTGAGGAAGGGGAGGGGGGAAAGGGTCTGGACTCCCTTTGTTCTGAGAATCAACGGCATTCTCGTCGCGTCCAGCCCAATACTCAAATATTTGATTAGGCCTGCAGTAGTAGTAGTAGTAGTAGTAGTAGTAGTAGTAGTAGTAGTAGTAGTAGTAGTAGTAGTAGTAGTAGTAGTAGTAGTAGTTGTTGTTGTTGTTGTTGTTGTTCCTTGTCTAGTACTGCCTATATCTATGTCTGTGATGATTCTATCCCTATACCGATGCCTGCACCTCTCTCTTACCTGCGTTTTTTTTCTCTACCAATACTCCAAGAAGCCGTGAATCAGCTGCGTCTCCAGCGGCTGCACACTGCAAGCAGGCGCTGAAACACACTATTTGGTAAATATCTATCGTCTTATTCACTTTTTCCGACAAAATTTTAAGCATTCTCCTTCATCACTGAAGGCAACCTTGTATTTAACAAACGTCAGGCCTATTCTAGAATATGCATGCGTTACCTCGGATACGTACACTAAAAACCTCACAGACAAAATAGAACGCGTCCAGAAGCAAGCAGCATGCTTCGTAACAGGAATTTATAATGTCACTATCAGAGGATCTGCAACACGGGAAGTGTTGGGTTGGAAAACTCTCTCTTCACGCAGGAAAATCCTAAGATTGAAATTCTTTTACAATATATACAACAGTAAAACTGGTATTGACAAAACACTATTCGTTAAGGAGCCGCATTACGTTTTATCTAGGAGAGACCACGCTAACAAAATTGGAGCTTATCAGTGCCGTACCGATGTGTTTAAGTATTCATTTTTTCCTAACACGATTACCGATTGGAATGAGCTCCCTGATGAAGTGATGGCAGCGTCTAGTATTGAAAATGCTATTGAGAGCCATTATTTTTTGAATATTCTGTTATTCATTTCTACACATACGCTAATGTCTTTTTTTTAGATGTTGCTGTACTTTCTTGGTTTTTCTTCCGCTATTGCGAATTTCACGGCCTAAACAATGTTGCATTTACTGATGTATTCTTTTGATACTGCTGAACATTTTTTCATTGTGACCCCTTGTATTTTAACCTCCCCCTCCATCCCCCCCCACATGATAATGCCGTGCAGGTGATGTAGGTATACCGAATAAATAAATAAATAAATAAATAAATAAATAAATAAATAAATAAATAAATAAATAAATAAATAAATAAATAAATAAATCACGAGGGCAGCCAACTGAAATTCCAGCCGGCAAATAAATTCCACTCGTGCAGCCGCTTGTCGCGCATAAATCACTGCTTCTTTTCGCCGCCCAATTGTTTATCCACACTCTTTCGAAGTTTGAATTATGGCACTCTATGCAAATTGTCAAGTTCCGCGTAGAAAACGACTTGCGAGGAAAGCATATAGCAGACGAAGGTGACTAGAGTAGGGGCTATGCAGAGTTTGGTACGCTGCTTTCACTGTTTTATTATTAATATTTTTCTGAACAGGGTGTCTATAAAGCGTATAAAGATTTACCTGAGTGTAGCAGTTTATTTTTTTTAGCACGTTCCAGAAATCACGCGCACAAGTGTAAACATAAAGCCTGTCCACACCAAAAAATGCTCGATAAAGGGCTGACCGAGCGGTTTTGAACGGTTTCGACTGCCGGCAGATCTAATCCCGCAGTAACTCGAACGTGAGTTCACTGGCTCGATCACTACCCCGGTGCGTCTACTCCTCTCCAATTTGCTAATTAGTTAGCCAATTGTTCGCTAGTAAATTCCCAATTTTGCATGGAGCTTTGGTTTAATGGGTGTGAAGGTCGTTTATGCTCATCGTTGTGGCTAAATCAGGCGAGCTGAATCTCATGTGCAGTCTTACGGGTTCTTATTTACAACTGCAGATAGTTGAGTTGTGCAGCAAAATAGGAGTGTGTGTGGCCGCACGGCCTTCTTGCTCTCCCCACCTAAGTATCTCGTTGACTTCCAGGACGAGCTGGACTGCTGCACGTCGACTCAGAATTTGATTCATGTATTTTTGTGCAGTTTTTGACCTTCTCTTATTTCCTTCCCGGCTGAGATTCAGCAAGTGTTGAGAAATCCGCTTTTTTTTATTTAACCAGGCAGAGTGAAGGCGCGTAGCTTGCGCTCTTCCTGACTGCCAGAAATGCACCCTATGTGGTTAATCCTAATGACGTGGCTTTGGTTAAAAAAGTTATGTTGCTCTTCGCGGGCTGCTTTTGAGAGACAACATTTCAAGACGTCGAAACACGGTTTGCCCTGTCCGTCCGAACGCCCGTTGCACAGCCATGCGGCTTGCGTCGTCGTGCCGTGATCCACGCATCGTTTAATTAGTACAGATAATCGTGTTAAATACTGCGACAGCACTGAAAGGTTGGAAAATTGGTTTGCTCTGTCCGCAATTCCGTTTCGCGACGGCGCGCCACCTGCCGTCGTCGTGTCGTCACCGCGCCTTCGTGATGCTGTTCGCTGCCGTTGTGTTGCCTCCTCTGCAGGGTGTCGAACTGGAAATTAACGAAAAAAAAAGAAGAATACCGAAAAAAAAGGTTGTTTTGCTCGAACCAAAACTAAGCCTAAACATTTTTTTTTTTCACTTAAGAGCGAAACCGAAAGAGAAAGATAATGGTTTTTGTGACCAGGTCGGCCACCTTTTCTGTAGCGTTTCATCCATGTATGGCCTGCACTTGTAGCTCAATTATGCTACCACATATGTAAGTACACACGATCTTCCTGCCGTTTTATTAGTAGCAGCACAATTAGTACTGTTTTCAGCGTATTGCGTCCGGGGGGCAGACTATAGGTATTGTGTTAACGCGACAATATTTAGATCGCATCTGCCGTGCGGGCTCACCAGACTGCGATGCGTGCTAAGTACCCGAGACAGCGGAGCACATACACTTGTTCTTGTTCCCAGTATGACTGTGAACGGCAGGCATCGATCTTTTCATTAGCGCAATTTAACAGGCCGTTCAGTGAAAAATTGTTACTGAGCCACTGGCCAGATATGTCAATGAAGCGAGCCACCAAGGCTCTCTTATAATATTTAGTTTACAGTGAACGGGCCCTTCGAACACGAACTACAAACAATCGCATCCTACTGCCTTGTCCTGATCATTACCCCTCAGTCGCCCATTTTAACGCGAGGAATTTTTTGCGTCACTCTTGGTAGTTTGTGCTGAGTAGGCAGGTTCCTGTCTCGCCTCACATTAAGAAACAGCGGAAGTCAAACCTTCGTCAAACGTACATATCCACGCATGATTCTCTCGTTCCAAAGCCAGTCAGTTATTTGAAACACTGGGCTCGTGCACTCCGTGCCACTTTGTCCTTGTGACGACTTGCGATTTGAGGCATTGTGCTAGACTGCACTATATCTCGAGACCGGCCCGCTTTGCCCGTACTTTCCTCGTAGCAGCTTACGCAAAGCAGAAACTGCGTGAGGTTGTACAGACTTCATGATCGCCCAAGTTAATCAAGTTTCAACGTTTCTCCACCCAAGTACAAATTCCATAGTCGTTTTGGCGTACGCCACAAGAAATAGCCACATGTACACATGATTGTATGACACGTAGTCGCTGATGACGTCACAACCCGCGTTTCTCTCGCTTAGAGCTCGTCCTCTATGCAGAACCCCGCAATCGCCATGTCGTAGGCTCGTGTCCAACGACTGGCGTAGAAAACACGCCATTGGCGTCATAGGATCGTCTATAGAACGTGGTCGTCGGCGTGCTGCTGTGGTGACGCACACGTATGCTCGCGACCCACGCACACGACTACTCGATTTGCCGGAACACGCTGGTCCACATGGTGTTGCTTTGCGGAACCCCAAACAATGCTGGCTGACCAGGAACCTGCATGATGAGATGGGGCCGTTTAAATGCGTGGTATGGGAATCACACAGTGGGCGTCGAATCTGCACAACTTTCTTTCCCTCTTCCCTTTACCCCGGAGCAAAGTACCAGGCTAGATGATGCTCTGCGTTTGCTCAATGTACTCTCTCCCTCTCTTCCTCAACAAAGCTTCACTTTACATAGCTTTCAGCATAGGTGTTCGATCTCCATAATTCTTTTGTAACTACATGGGCCCTGAAGAACAGGCGTAATCTTTCAGTACAGCTTAGCAGCAGCGTCGAGTTTCTGTGCAAAATAAGTTTGTGCTGTTTTACTGTAATTCTTCTTCCGTTATGCAAAAGAAATTGAACCGCGTGGAACTGGTTTTAACCTTTAATATTTTGCTCCGGAGTTAAACCGGAACATAACCGCTATCGGTGAACTGAAACAAAAACCGGAAAGAGAGAGAGAGAGAGAGAGAGAGAGAGAGAGAGAGAGAGAGAGAGAGATCGGTTCGGCACTCTGTTTCTTTGTCATCATGCTGTCGTAGTTGCGTGCAGTTTAGGCTTTGCGCGAATTTTGTACAAGGTTAAAGCCGCAATTTTTCGTCGTCGTCGTCGTTGTTGTTACGCCTTTTCTATACAACCTACTTGCTACTTCTCGTGTGGCTGCTGTGTCCGTGTGCACAAGTGCAAGAAATTACCTTTATTTTATTTTTGAAATCTTTGCTGGCGGAGCCAATATAGGCGACATTCATGGGCGGATCGTGGTGCGAGTCTGCATATGTGACGCGAACAAAACACCGTAACAAAGAGATGAGGTTCCCGCACTAGGTGCACTGATACATACAGAAACTGTAAGCAGTAAATACATATTATAAAGAATCAGATCGTTTTGTACGCGTCAACAGCACCACAGAACATTATTACGCGTTGTAATGAAGAGGCGAAGTTCGCCGTGGTTTGGCCCAGTATTTCACTGACAGCGGAATTACCCATGCACATTCAAGCGGTATTCTCATCAGCTGCAGCTACGTGTCGCGTCGTTTAGTTCAGGAGGCGTTATAGGTGTCCGCGCCGCACTCCGCTTTCGCGCATGTATACAGGGTGCTGTAGAGGCAACGGAAGCCAATGAAAAACAGGGTGCTTTCGCCACAGCTTCAACACTCTTGGCATCATAATTTGTGTCGTTTCGCGCCGTTTTTTGCATGACAGTGAATGTATCGCGTTGTATGCAACCTGCATAGCGCTGCGTGTATGTATGCGGTTCCATAGCTTTTTGAGTATACGTGGTTGCGTGGCTGTGTGAATAGTTGCGCAGTGTCCGTAGACTCCGCAAATGCGACTCATTCGAGAGTGTGACCATGGTGGCAGGGCTGGTGCTAAACGAACACGGGACGAAAGAAGACATAATACGTATTTTTGGATCGAAGCGCGAAGTGACACACACACAGACTAGAAGGAGACAGGACGAGCGTTAACTCTCAACTAAATCTTCATTGAAACTGTCAAAATATGTATAAGTGATTGCAAATACGGCCAGCATACGAACATGACAAGATCTAAAGACTATCAGTTAAACATATCGAGAGGTATAGGGGAGCCAACTCGCCCAATTTTCTATTCTTTTGCAAGAGATAATACGACGGACAAAGCGATTTGGCCGTCGTACGCTGCCTTTCTTTCGTCCCGTGTCAGTTTAGACCTGCAAGCATAAACAGCTACCAACTTGCCCCAGTTTACTACTCTTTCCAGGAGTATGAGTCAAAACAGGCGTCGTAACTTGTATGAGAAATTATTGGCCTACTTCATCTCATTCCTCGTTTGTGTGCAAAAGCATACAAACGACGAATTTTTGTCATTGTTTCATTCGCAAAAGAAGAAGGAAAGGCGTATTTCATTTTTTTTAGAACGCAGTCAAATCTGTCTTTCGCGCTGGCACACGGACAAACAGCTAGTCAAATGTGAATTCGGAGCTGCTAGTCGTCGATCCTTTCATAAGCATTCAAACAAGTCGGCGTGTTGAAAGGGCTTTTTGAACAGCAACTGCGAAATTGATAAACCCGTAATGATAGCCTGAAAACAAAATCTGTCCGTGCTTTTTTTCTTCCAGTTCCCGTGCTTCTATCCACAAAACGGGATATTTTCACTATATTCAGAATAACATTGGATAAATTGGAAGATAATATGCCTTCATTGAAGACGTTTTCTCATCCGTATTCGCTGTCTTCATTTACGTTAACACACATTTGCCTAAAACGCATTTATATTATGCATCTGTGTACATTAGACTCGTGAGTTTCATTTCTTTGTCACAGTTTTCAGCACTTAATTCTTTTTTACTTTCTCCCTCTGACAATACATTGGTGTTAGTTCCTCATTTTTGGATCGCGCCATCGTAGCTCGCGAACATTATTTGCGTGCACAGCATTTTTTTGTTTTTTTTTGCGTGAGAAACAAATGTTTCTCAAGCAGAATTGTAGCCAGTTTTCCGTCTGTCTTCCCATCCTCCAGTCTTCCTCTCTGTCCGTGTCCGCCCATGCGTTCGTTTCTGCATTCGTTCCTTATGTTTGTTCTTTTATCCTTCTCCCCCTTCATTTGTTCCCTTCGCCCTTCTATCACTCTCACTCATCTTCCTTACTTTCCGCCCTTCCTTTCTTTATTCTCCCTCTATTCCATCCTTCTTTTCTATCTGCCTTCTGCCCTGTTATCTCCTCCCTCTTTCCTTCTTCCCCCGTCTCTACAGCCCTTCATTTTCTTTCTTCCTCGCTATATTTTTTTCTTTTCGTTATTCCTCCTTTTTCTTTCTCCCTTCGTTATTTCTGTCTATTTTTCCTTCTTTCATCTTTCCTTATCCCCTCTATTTCTTCCTTCCTCTCCCCTCTTTCTTCATACCTTCTACCATTTCCTTGCTCCCTATCCTTTCTTTCTTTGTGCCTCCCTTCATTCCTTTCTCTTTTTTCTTTCTCTCTCCCATCCTTCCTCCTTATTCGTCTTCCTTCCTCCTCTCGCTGCCTTCCCTTGCGTGTTTGTGTTTGCTTAGTTTGTTTTTAATGCGTTAGCATTCTTATGGCTCTTAACGCGTACTCCGGGGGCCAACTATCTATTTCAATTCCATTCTCCTTGTTTCCCATAAGATATCCTGGCTGGACTCCTCGTCTATTAGCTGCAACAGTTTGACGGGGCCCAGGAGACCATATATACATGGCGACATGGGACAGGTAAACTGGTAACAGATGTTTAAAAGTATCATACACAAAAATTATTTACACAGATAGTAGAATATTATTATACATTAATTAAGAACGTGCACTCTTACTTGTAGAAGGGATAAAAAACAATGCATTGTGTAGCAATGCAAAACAAACATAAATTAAAGAAATTAACAAAGCACAATTCTACCATAATACGTAACACTAATTTTACTAACAGAAAGAAATGGTAACAGCACTAATACAAGAACTAATGGCAATAGTTAAAACAACATCAGTTATACCAATACCAATTAACAAGAATCAAACAATAATACATAAGGCACCAGAAAGCAGAGTAACCTGTTTTGTAAAACAAGTTCCATTACTAATGAAGACCCTATTTTAATAGATAATTGAATGAATAAGTAAGTTGATAGATCATAAATATTTCGCGTAATATATTTACCGTGGGTTTGTGTAAGTCCTTATGTTTATTTAAAATAAACGGAATGTTAGGTTTCAGAGACTGGTCCTTATAGTCGGTACGAAAACGAGGTGTAAGTCATTCTACCACGTTACGAGTGTCGATATCATGACTGTTGTGCTGCAGAAATTCAGTAGTGGGAATGAATCTTTCAATGCAGAGGAGCAGATGTAAAATGAACGCAGGATGGGAAACTCATACATATCTGGGATTTTAATTATTTTGGGAGTGCGAAAGTATGCGGAAGACGGAGATGAATTACCATTGTTGGCAATGTGACGGACAGCTTTCTTCTGTAGAAGTGCTATTTTACTTATATTACGCTGAGTTGTAGTAAGCCAAACCAAACCGCAATAGTTTATGTGTGGTTGAAATAGCGCATGATATATTCTAACTTTTATTTGTGTTGGGAGGATTCCTCGGCAACGCGATAAAACCCCCGTAGTTAAAGGAAGTTTCTTACATAAATTATGTATGTGGTAATCCCAGCTTAGATGAGATGAAAATGCCACACCAAAGATCTTGTGTTCATCAAAAATGTCGATTTTCTGTTCTGCGCAACTAATATATCGTTTAATCTTTAGTGTCTTGTTTATAGCTCTGAAAATTATTACCTTTGTTTTCTCGGGGTAAATTTTATGTTTACTTGATAGTGACCTAGATTTAATATTGCCTAATAATCGATCACATTTTTTTTTTTGCCAACTCATCTGCATTTTCGTGAGACATCAAGACTGTGGCACCATCAGCATTTATTATAAGTTTCACTGTTTTGTCAAAGTTTACAATGCCATTTATAAAGGCATTAAAAAGAAGGCGACCTAATAGGCTTCCCTGCGGGACACCTCTACTAATCGGCAATGAAGATGAGCGATAGTTTCCCAGACATATGCATTGTGATCTATCTATAAAATATGATTGAACTAAAGCCAGAGGAATGCCCCGAACGCCATGCATTTCTAGCTTATGTAATGACATATTGTGGTCAGGTGAATCAAAAGCTTTAGTGAAAATCCGTCAACAAACCTAATGTGTAGAGCTTGTTGATGTTTTCTCAAATGAATTATTTACGCCCTAGCGAAGCTAACTCCGTAGACCTTCCTTTCCAAAAGCCAAACTGGGAATCACTGATAATATCAGTTTTGTAGAAAAAATTTAAGAACCAAAAATGCAACATTTTCGCAAAACCTTTATCAAATACTGATATAATCTATATTGGATGATAGTTTCCCAGCATGTATTTGTCATCACCTGTATACAGAACGGATACTCTAGAACGCTTGATTTCACGTGGATATTCTCCGGACTCCACTGCTAAATTAAATATATAAATAAGTACCGGGACAACATAATTTAAAATAAATTTTATAGGTCTTATCTGAAAATTGTCTTTATCTAATGCACTACTGTTACTAAGACTCATAAATGTTCTGTAAACTTCTGTTTCATCGGTGGGTTTAAGAAATATGCTTTCAGGGCGTCGAATAATTAAATCATCTACGAGTGAGATATCATTATCTGGCGCTGTACTGGAAGTAAAATGTTTATTGAAACAATCAGCAAGAATTACACCGGTCAATACGTGATGGTTTAATGTAATTTAAAATGGCATGATGTCTTTCATACTGCGTCCCAGGGCACTGTTTATGTCTTTCCAAGTAGTATCTAAATTTCTTGTACTGATACTAGAAAACAAGTACTCGTACATCATCTTTGTATTATCTTTGCCTTTCGAAGGTCACTGTTGTTCGTTTCTGAGTACTTTATATTCCTTTAATAAACCTTCCGCCCGAGATCGCAAGAAGGCGCGAAATAGCCTATTTTTCTTGTTTATCATGCGCCTAAGAGCAAATGTGACCGATGGTTTTCTGATTTTCTTTGATGGTTTAAACCTTACAAAAGAAAAATGAGACAGGTAGATATCTGTGAAAATTTCTACAAATTTAGATACGCTTCATGAACGTTTCTCATTTTATAAACGAAATACCAGTCATGCATACTAATAGCACGCTTGAAATCCTGCAGTGCCTCATCAGAGAAATGCCGAACTGTTATAGTTTCATGCTGACGTTTCTGCTGCATTTGCGAGGAACTATATTGCATGAACACTGGGCAAGGATCACTTATGTCTGGTGAAATAGTATACCGGCGTTAGAAACAAATGTGTCAGCATTTGTAATTAGGAGAACTAATAGCGATGAACTGGATACTGTGATACGAGTTGGCGTTGATATTGCATTTGTGAATCCAGCTGAGTGAAGGCATGAGATAAAATCACATGTACTTGGAGTGTCTTCCAAAATCTTAAGGTTGAAATCGCCTCCGCATACAAAGCGAAATTTATTTGAGCAGATATATTCCAAAAGAGCCCTAAAAAATTAAGAAATTTCATGTTGTCGCCAGCTGGAGGATGGTATGTAACAGCCAGAACTTCGATGTCACTTTTAAGTGCTAAAAATTTAAAGTCATCAGTAATTAAAGAAAAATCAGAAACAAGTTCATATGTCCGACAATCTTTCACAAAGATACAAACACTACCACCTCGTCGATTTTGACGATTAACAAAAAAAGGTGTGTAACCGTCAAGACAAGGCATGTCAGAGCCATCGTAGTACCAAGTCTCAGTTATCATGATATTGTTGAACTTAAACCAGAACTGGTTAATTCAACATATGATTTCATCTTTATTTTCCAACTGCAGAACGTACATTCAAGTGCAAAACAGACTTCTGTAATTGAGTCTGTGGAGGAACATCACGTGGTAGAGCGAGGCTATGATCGTTCATTTTGATTGTTTTACTTTAGCAGTTTTGCAACGCTGAAAGCTTCTATTAGTTGATTTTTTCAAGGTCAGCTTCACGAGCGATCTGTATAGAATCGGAATCGTCAGTCTTCCGCGCGAATATTTTCCCATTGAAAGACCAAACAGATTTCCAGTGCCTTCCACCGCCGTGCCAAGCACGCGCTTCAGAGCAGGGCAGAGATGATCATTTATGCAGTTCTGCGCATCGTCTGAGAGTCCGATATCATTATTGCGGATGCGCATCTTTCTTGCTTTCTTTAGCATCAGATCTGGCTTTGCTCTAGACCTAAACTGGACTATAATGTTGCTTCGACCAGCATTGCGAATCTGACCAGAATGTCAGATTCTTGAACAGGCCCATTAACAGCCTCTGCGATCTTTGAGAGGACGTTCAGAACGTCCTCATTTTCTTCTTTTCGGACGACTTGAATATCAATATTAGAGTTTCTAGAGCATTGTTCTAGATGAACCAGCCGTTTCTCTAGATACTCCGTATTCGTCTCATGTTTCTGTCATTTTGCCCGCAGTTTTTTGTTACTTTTGGTTAATTCAGTATTTTTTGCTACTGCTGCTGCGAGTTGGCTTTTCAAGTCTTCTATGGTTTTGTGCGCAAACTCAAGGCTCTGGGCAACATTGCGTTACTCAGTTCAAAATTCACGCATTTCATTTCTGAGTTCCCTCTCAAACGATTCAAGCAAAATTTTCATTTCTTGTTTGAGGCTTATGCATGTTTGCATCCAACTGTTTTCCAACCTATGTCACTGGGTAATCCATGGCTGAATGCATAGCGCGTCGTGCTGCAGTGCTGAGGGAACAGGGATCGAAACAAACCATTGGACCAACTTGGCTCAGTGAGTGCATGGTCAAGTGCATACAAGGTGTCCCAATATCATGCACCAAGATTTGCAAGTATGCATATGCCATGTGGCTGGACAGAATCAAGGTAATGTTGTTTGCCGTCGCTTGTAGATACTCATATTCTTTCTTGCATTCGGCCTGATTACATAATTAGTCTGAAATTTTTAATCGACTTCTCAAATACTATAATTAGATTAAAAGTGTCAGTGAGGAAATTGTAGAACAACGTGAAAACCTCCCGATACAGCTTTCTGTTGGTCAACACTGGCTACATAAAAGTGTTTCTCCGAGCGTGAAAGAAGCCTGTCAAAACATGCAAAGTTCCTCGAGCGGCCAGTCGCGTTGACTTCAGCTGTTTTCGCACCGTGCAGCAGTTTGATACTTTGAAGACACGGTTACCTTCACGTGATCTACGAGCCGCGCTTGTTTGTTTGCAATGCTCAAACCTGGTGAGGAGCCCTTTAAGATTCTGCACTAACTTGAGAGAGAGAGAGAGAGAGAGAGAGAGAGAGAGAGAGAGAGAGAGAGAGAGAGAGAGAGAGTAGCTGGAGAAAGAGAGAGTTATGGAAGAGGAATTCCGGACAGCCAGCTTGAGTAGTAAAAAAGGGTGTGAGTGGAGAGGAGAAGATAAAAGTACGGAAGGAATGTGGGTGCACGAGCGAGGATGTGTCATAGACTGTCATAGTCTGTCGTAGAGCTCCGTAGTCCTCAACAAGCCAAGCTGGTGTAACGCTTTTGATGACTTCCGCATGGATGAGTACCTGCCGCGACCAAGACTGTAGAACTCTTACGATAGCGGAGTGCTGTCGATCTTGCCGAGGCTAGTGCAGGGCGTCAATTATGACGGACGCCAATAAACACTGAAGGCTGATCGTCGCACGCGGGAGACGAAGGAGTGTGATGGTGTTAGTGCGGGGCTTGTAAAATACGCATTTCGTCCATCCAAAGGCGTCAGTAGAACTGACGCATTTACCCGGACCATTGAAGAGCCTCGAGAGAACAAAAAAATTCACCCACTTTCACACATTTAGCTGCTGTAGACACGTAGAAAACAAAGTAAAAAAATGCACGTTTACAACGCTTGTGGATCTACGGCGCAATGCCTGCCGTGTTTTAATAGGTTGTAGTCATTGAGCTTGCCCAAAGGCTCGATACAGGCTTCCGGCCATCTTGTCAGCCTTTTAGGAGCCGCTGCTAGATCGGCTCTGGGGACCGTAAATTTGGCGCCTCTGTCCGGACCACGCCGGGAGTGTGCCGTGGCCATAAAACTCGTTCCGAATCACAGCCTTGGCCCCCTGAAAAGGCCGCACTGTGCAGATTGAAAGAGTCCCATCTCAAGGCCTCTCCCGGTCGCCATTAGTGTGGGAAAATAAAACTTGCCCCGTTCATTAATCAGCGCTCGGCGCAAAACGACGTCACATGAGTGAAAAAAAAAGGAGGGGGGGGGGGCGAGCGCTGACGCGCGTGAGCACGCTACGGTACAAGTTCCAAGTGTCTCTCTAACACGAAGTTCGGCTAGCTCGTTGACTTTACGAGGAGCATGAGGGGAACAGAGGGGCTCTATTTTTTGTTCCCCATAACAGGTCGACAGACAGTGAAGCATAAGAAAGTGGTTATAAAAAATTATATAAAATGTAGTATTCAAAATATGAAATCGTGGCTAAATTTGCGATAAGTTTCACATTCCCAATAAATGAAATTGGAAAATTGAAGTGGGAGAAAATGGAACTTGCTGTCGGCGAGAGGCGAACCCATATCCTATTCATGACGGGTACGCGGAAGGGACAGACGCCGCCGTCGCTCAGTCGGCAGAGAATCGCGTACGTCAAGGTGCGGAAATAAGCGCGCGCAAAGCGGCGCGCTTAAAAACGCGCGCCGCGAGAGGTGATTTCGCGGCAAGAATTATTTAGGGAAGGAGGAGGAGGAGGAGGAACTTTATTATTGCAGAAACTGTTGCGCGGTTTATTCCTGGGTGGTTCCCTCTGACAGGGCTCCACTGGCGATCGCGGCTCGCCGGGTCTGGTCGAGGGTCGCCAGTTGGCTTCCCAGGTCCAGTTCGGAGAGTCTCGCCTCCCAAGACCACGTAGTGAGTGTGTGTGTGTTGTGACTCGTGGCGAAATTGCGTCGCCCGGACGGTCGGTACATTCGTGTGTTATGTGCGCGAGTGTCGCTTTGTGGTTGCTACAGCAGGGACATGTCCCTGGTGTCCCTGGTGAAGAATAGCAGCTTGGGCTTGTTGGTTTTCCATCCTGGCGTTAACAGCGCAAAACGTAGACGGGACACGAGACAAGAAGACGGCACCACAAGCGCTGCCGACATAAGCGTGTCGCCAACACTATCACCTCGGTGATAGTATTGCCATGAGGCACACGCTGATTGGCTGGTTGAGCAAAATCGGATGACGTAACTCTCAGCCAGCCACTCAGCTCATCCGATTTCGCTAAAACAGACAATCAGCGCGCGCTGATGGCGAAGGTGTGGCCAAGGCGATAGCATCGCCGAAAGTGATCGTTTCGGAATACGGCCCCCGTTTAGCACACGGCACAGAGGTGACACAAAATTTTGAACGAAGGTACGGGCATATTTATTGTCCTGATTTGTTGTCATCGTGACGGTAGGCACGCATACACATTCTCGTATCACTTCTTTTATTAAACTCGTATGCATTTCTATGCCTACCCACCGCGAAATTTGTCCGTCTCGTAACACAGTGCATGGCTCATACCACCTTAATCAATGGCTAATGCCCCCGAAAGCAAGCAAAAAGAAAAATTATGTAATTATTATCTACCTGAGAGCCTACTGATGTTGAATATGGTGCCTATTGTTAACTAATCTACTGAAAACGCATATTCAAGTGATGAGACGTATAAGCTTTTGCATAGAATGAAACGACTCTGCGTCAAATTCGGCAGCTGAGTTTTTGCACGCGCAGATTTTGTTGACGCGCGCAAAAAATCCATGGAACCCTTGTCATAAACAACTTCGCTGTAAAAAATGAACACACCATCTGCGTGCGCATATGATTAGGTCACATGGAATAAATAACTAAGCGTTTATTTGCCTCTCACAATCTAACAAAGAAATGGACGGCTCCGAAGCGCGTGCATCTTTTGCAGGTGAAAAGGCTTCTGCAAATTGACGAGCTTTTTGTCTTTGTGCTTGACGATGATCTTAGTTGTATCGAGGAAAGGTCTACATTCACATGCTTCATAGTATGCAGAAAGACGGAAGGTTAGCGTTCCCTTCAAAGTATTATTGTGCCGACGCAGGCACTTGTTTAGGTAGTTGCCAATCTGCCCAACGTAGGCTTTTCCACAAGACAGTATAAACTCGTAAATTACTCCAACGGGACAAGAGACAAAGGGGTTTCTGTGCTTTACAGAGCAACCAGCAGTAGTTAGCCTACGTATATTCCTCTCAAGCCTTTCCAACTTCTAAGTTGTTGTGGAAAACAAAAGCGCATCCTCCTTAATATCTTTGACAATTTGGTAATTTTCTTTAAGCGATGTGATAACCTTCGTACCTATGGCATGACTGCCACTTTTATGCATTTCTTGTTTTCACAAATTACGTCAGTTTCACTAAAAGTACGAGATCTCAACTTTTTGACAAGTGTCTGAGACGCCGTCCACAGCACAAGCGCAGGATAACCTGCGTATTCGAGACGGCCGAATTGATCCTGAAAACTCCATTCTTCAAGAGAAACTGAGGTAACTGGCGAAAACCGGGAGCGCAGAAAAGTTGCAATCATGCAATACGTCCGCGGACTATCCCATCACTTCAAAAAAAAAAAGAAAAATGGGGTGCGCTAAGCGGGTGGCTAAATCTGAAGGCAAACTCCGGTTATACACAGCCAAGCTCAGTCGTCCTGTATCGCGTCTCCAAACCGTAGTGCAGGTAAATTGCAACATCAGCTCGCTCAGGTGAGCAAGGCGAAATGATGACGTACACTTGAACAACATTTATTGCCAAGAGTGGTAGAGTAAGCAATACAAGCTCTTGGAAATGAACGTGTGTTCTCTGTAATAATAATAAATTGGCTCAACCCTCGTCATACGTGTTCGCTAGAGTGACGAGCTCATTCGAGGAACAGACAGGTACAAAAGAAAGCAAATATGGGATCTCAAAGGCTTTTAGGAACAAATGACACGGTACACAGCGATACAGCAATGCGAATAAGAAAAAAAAAGAGATTTATTGCTTCTTTTTACACTAAGTCAGCTTGCCGAAATACAGAAATTGCTGATGGAACACGCTGAGGAATCGTTTGGCTCACTGCGCGAATAATGTTCGCATATGCGGGACACCGTGGACTAAGTCGTCCGAGGGTGGATCTCCGCGAATGACTTAGTTCACTGCAGTGCAGGCGCGTCCGAACGATCGCATGTGCCCGTGACGATGCCGCAAAAAAGCAGAACAGGGAGCCCTTCGCACTCCGCGAAGCGCACCGACAAGTACGCGGTCGGTGTCATTCCGCAGCCAGAAAAAAGGCGGGAGGCAAGTTCCTCGTGCGCCAAGTTATCCCTGCCCTCAGCTGACGCTGGCATCGCAGTGCAGAGCGAGAGATGACTGCAAAGAGAGACATGAACACGTAATCAAAGCGAAAGGGAAGAAAAACGCGGCCATAATGGTACATAGAGCGCCACGGTGGTTTCAGCAAATATGAAGCAGTACGAGGTGTGCTTAGAAAGGCGTAATAGTTCCCGGGCTTACTTTTGCTAACTCAGTGCTCTGGCTGAAATTTGAAGTACAGAAGGGACTGGAGGTTAATCTGAGGGCTATCGGAAGGCCGTAGGGCTGAGAGCGTGTTGGAAAACGAGAAATGGAGTAGCACAGGGTAACATGGGGGTGTCCTTCGAAGTGAGGAAGGCACAGAGCAAAATTTGCTTCGAAAGATGGCTGCGGAAAATAAACGAAAATTGATGGGCGGCTAGGTTACTTGGGTACCTGTATAGCAAAAACGGTGGCTCAAATTTTAGAAAAAGAACCAGGAAACTAACCAGGAAATATTACGCCACTGTGGTTACCAGCGGGAAAAAGAAAGATGTAAAATCGGAAATGCGGAAACGCTGTACTTGATAAGAGCAGTGGGGGAAGAAGACAGCTATAGAACAATGTCGAACAGCTAAAATTGAAATAGGAAAGGCAGAGCTTGAGCATAATTCAAACAGTAGTAGCCGACCATTAAGAAGCCACATCAGATCGAGTGTCCGAGAACGCTAGTTGTGAGGTAATGTTTTCAGATGAAAACGACTCCTGCGAAGCGCGTGGAAATAGTGAGGAAACCATTAGAATGTTAAAATACTGGAGTATTTATTCAGATACAAATGTGGAACCAGTCAGCTTGGCCGAGGGGTTGGGTTTTAAGGACTGCAGAGGAAACATAAATGAAATGGCTGCGGCCACTAGTGAAGTGAAAGGTCGCAGGAAGGTTGGTGGCGCACCGTAATTTGGACAACACGCAATGAAGTGAACTTTCTACAGTCATTAGTCTAGCTTTGAGTATAAAGATATTTAAAGATTTAATTGAATCAGAAAGCTTTTAAAAAAACGAGATTGGTGTTTAAAGGAGAGTTTGTATAATCGTCACAATCGGCACGCCATGATTGCTTAGTGGCTATGCTGTTGGACCGCTACGCAAGAGGTCGTGGGATCGAATATAGACTACAGCGCCCGCGTTTCGATGGGGGCGAAATGCTGACACAGGAGCGTACTTCGATTTTGGTGCATGTTAAAGAACTCCAGGGGGTCCAAAATACTTCGGAGTCCCACACTACGGCGTGACTCGTAATCAGATCGTGGTTTTGGCACGTAAAACCCCATAATTTAATTTTTAATCATCGTTGTCGTCGTCATTATTACAATCACAATCATCGAATCACATCTCGTCGCGGCCGGAAACCACAATCCCAACTCCCTACCGTTGCGTGTGTCATGCGAGAAAACCGAACGTTGGATTACTTGGGAGCCGTGCTGGGAAGACATACACTTGGGGATGCGAGAGAGTCGAGTGTTACCACAGCCGCAAATTTAGTCGTCATTTTATGTTTAATTATACTATTGTTAAATTTCGATTTCCACACAAAAAAAAATTTCTTCGCTGCCGTCCTTGGCTTCATATTCTGCTGGCTTTTTATGGTTGTCGGCTATGCGTCCTACGAGTGAACTGGGCGTCGAATGTGTTTGTAAATTAAGTGCGGTGATTACGATATTAAAAATAGTAACTGATTGTTTCTTGGGCTACCTATGTTGACTATGAGTGTGTATTGATACAATTTTCTACAAACAAGCTGCATATTTGAAAATAAAATTGCGCACTATAGTGTAACAGCAGGCGACTGTGCTCTTCGCGGTTTTCCGCCTTCAACAACAATGTGTGGAAACTAACCTTTGAGAACGTGGCCACGTCGTTTAATGTTGCCTCGCGAAAAAATTTACACGAGTAGAGTTGCACAACTTTTCTTTTGGATGCGTTGCAAGTGACGAAAGCGCCACTGCTGGAGTTTAGGTACATGAAGCATAGTTTATCACGAATCACGAAAAACTTCTTCCTCTTTTTCATCGGGGCTGTCCAAGTTTCAACAAAATATGACAAACATTGATGTATTAAACCTGATATATTTTCGCAGCCACAAATTTTTCTGTTGCCACCAAATAATTGGGATCGTCCTGACAGCGGAACTTCACTTTTACGACAGAATTTGCTTTCGCTAAGGCAGGTGCTACACTTTCTTTCTGTCAGAACGACGTGAGATCATGCTGTAAAATAAGATTCTCTACGAAAGAAATTCCTAACATAACGCCCGCAATGACTGCGTCACTGAATAAAGAACGAAATTTCTTGACTCTGTTAACGCCTTGAGAACGAAGAAGAAGAAGCATCGAAGAACATGGAAAAAGATCGACTCCCGCTTTCAGCATTGGTTTTGACCCGTTAATCAGAGTGTATCCCTGGTTCGGTTACATCATCGACGCACGGCGACACCAGGATTTCTACAGTGGGTCAACTATTCGCATCTTAAGAGACTTTTTGAGCCGGCACCATCGCCGCCGCGCTAGGCCAGGTGCTGCCTGAGTGTGGCGATTGGAGGCGAGTCAGACATGCAAGTCATGATGGAAGGGGAGGAACTACCTCCCGACGAGTGCACCGAAGAGTACGGATGGCAGGCAGCAGTTTCTAGGCGAATTTCGACCAGATCCGCTGTTAGCGGCAATTTAAATGGAGCTAGGCCTCATATGGCTACGTCGCCTAGAACATACGAGAACGGCAGTCGAGTCAAGAACAGGGTCGCCAGGGCGTCCCGAATGCCATACTTGCCGAAAGAACACTTTAAAATCATACTCCGACCACGCGGTGGCCTCAATATAAGCAAGATTGGCTCCACCAAGATAGGTAAAACCATCGTTGAAGCAGCTGGTCTAAGCTCGGACCACATTGCATCAGACATCATATGCCCGAACGTCAACCAAAACATAATTGTGGCCAGTACGCCTCAACGAGAGAATGCTGAGAAATATGTGAGAATAAGGTCAATTAACCTGGATGGATGCAGCTTCGAGATCACTGCATATGAGGCTGCACCTCACAACACGTGCAAGGGAGTGATAAGGAACGTTGACTTAGCAGATGGCCCGACGGAGCTGGAGAAGAACATAGTAAACTCAAGAAACCCTTTGGCTCTCGCCGTTAAAAGAATCAAGAATACCGGTACGGTGATCATCGCCTTTGATGGACACAAGGTTCCGAATTTCGTCAGATACGGCCCGGTCCTTCTTGTAAGGTGCTCACTATACAGGAAACAAGTCGACGTATGTTACGCTTGCGGTCGGCTCGGTCACAGAGCTGACGTGTGCCCGTCTCCGCAAGAGAGAATATGCCGAGGCTGTGGTGCAGTGAATCCGTCTGACAAACATCAGTGCCAACCCAGGTGTGAACTGTGCGGTGGCCCACACCCAACGGCGGACAAAATGTGTAAGCAGCGCTATACAACTCCATACGTGGTCAGAAAACGGAGAAACGAAAGAGCACTAGCAACCAACATCAACAAGGACAATAACGACCCGCAGCCAAGATCAAGGTCCCGTGGCAGGTCCAGGTCCCGCAGTCGCTCGCGCTCTAGGGGAAGAAGCGTGTCCAGATCCCGACCCAGATCCAGATCCCATTCCAGAGCGCCATCCGGATCAAGAGATCGGAGTCAACAGGCTGCATCGAAACCCGGGGAAGGAAGCAACGGATCCACGTGGGCCGACAAAGTCAAGGGAACAGCCATAGCGGACAAGACGCCTCCTCACCGGGACACCAATAAGACAAGACTTATCTGGGCCGACGACGCGCGTACCGATCCGGTAAGTGCCATGCTTTGTGACCCACCCCCAGAGCAAAGTAAGGATCGTGAAATAGAAAGACTCAAGAAAGAGAATGCAGAACTAAAGGAAATGAATCAGAACATGATTAGAGAGATGACGGCAATAAGGAAACTCTTAAGCGAGGCTAAACAAGCAGAAAACAAAGATAGCACTAATACACGCAAGGAAGCCCCAGTCCCCGCGCCTGCTGGTGAGGGACCCATGTCAGCCAAGCGTAGGGCTGTTGAAAGTAAGCTCAAGAACACTGAAACACAGATGGAGGAAGTCAAACAAGCGCTGGCGTCTTTCAAAGACAACATGCAGATGCTTATGGACAGTGTCTCACAGTTAACAATGAATGTAGGCCAAATACAGACGGCACTGAATGACCCTAAGGAGGGACTGAAAGCTTTTGGCGAAAGAATCAAAACCCTGGAAATGATGACTATGTCAATGGACGTAAGGGAACAATGCGGGTCGTCATTCCTCAGAGCTACACTAACTCCCCAGGTGGGGGAGATGAATATACAATATGGCTCATAATAAGAAGGAATTTCGAATATGGCAGTGGAATTGCGGGGGGTACAATAACAAACGTAACATCATCCAGCAATACCTTAGGTCACTTCAGTCTAAACCGGATATTATCGCACTTCAAGAGACAGGATATGGATATGTCACGCTCACTGGATACAGAGCCATAGAGTGTCAAACCTTCGGTAGGGGCCTGTACGTGCTTGTAAATAAGCAGCTTACACACATCCCACATGAATTAGGCATCGTAGACAAAAACCTAGAGTACCTCATGGTTGAGGTTGTAGTACCAACTTCACACAAAAATCAAAGGAACAATAGCGTATTCGTACTCAACATCTACAGCAATCCGAAACACCAGAAACAACACTTCAAGAGATTATTCGAAAAGGCTATTAATCTAGCTGGAAGTAGACCTCTCATTATATTAGGAGACTTCAATGCAGCCCACGAGCTATGGGGCTACGTTATGACGAATGCCAAGGGCAGGAATCTGTGGAACCACGCGAATGAGCTAGACCTGGTCTTAATCACGGATAAGGCACATCCTACAAGGGTTGGCAATTCTGCCTGCAGAGACACCACACCTGACCTTACGTTCATTAAGAACACAGAGCATGTTTCATGGACTAACACAAACATGAATTTTGGCAGCGATCATTACGTAATAGAAGTCAAACTGGAAGTAGAGAAAGGCCGAACTCGAGAATTCGAGGTCGTAGATTGGGACCTTTTTCGTAAGTTAAGAGCCCAAAGCGGAAAAGAAACCACCAAACTCAATCTCAGAGACTGGTGTGAGGGCATCAGAAGGGACATTAAAACAGCGTCCAAAAGAATTGTTACAGACACTAATGTAGAGGCAATGGACTCGAAACTTGCCCACTTAATAGAAGCCAAGGAAGCCATAACCCGAAGGTGGCGGGCCCAAAGACTAAATCGTAGACTGAGAAAAAGAATCGCAGAACTTAATAAACAAATCGAACAATACTGTAACACCCTCTGCCAGCAACAGTGGGACGAGTTTTGTGAGTCAATCGATGGGCAAATAAGGAACGGCAAGGCGTGGAACTTGATCAAGCATCTGCTGGATGAAAAAGGCACTAAATCCAACCAGAGACACAGCCTTGCCCGAGCTATACACATAGCCCTTAAGGATCAGCCCATCGAAACAGTAACCAAACAACTAATTGACAAATACCTACCAGTTAGAAATGAGCAGGACCAGCCACTTCAATCAGAATACAGGGGAGCCGCTCAACCTGAACTCGACCAACCCTTCAGCGCATCCGAAATCCGGAGGGTGTTAAGTGAACTAAATCGAAAGTCAGCCCCCGGTCCTGATGGAGTAACAAACAGATCACTTAGCAATCTCGATGAGCCGTCAATTGAATCGCTGACAGACTTCATCAATGAAGCATGGATCTCAGGCGAAGTGCCAGAAGAATGGAAAACTTCACAAGTTATACTAATACCGAAACCGGGTAAACCTCCAAGCTTGGACAACTTAAGGCCAATATCACTTACATCATGCGTGGGGAAGGTCGCTGAACACGCAATCCTTAACAGGCTAAAGGACCACTTAGAGGATAATAATATATACACCCACAACATGCTGGGTTTTAGGTCCGCACTTTCCACGCAGGATGCCATGAAGCAAATTAAACACCACATACTCGACGGATATTCTAGAAATACTAAGGCCATACTGGGATTAGACTTGGAAAAAGCGTTCGACCGCATCAAGCATCAGTACATCCTCAAAACAATAGAAGACATTGGACTCGGGTTGAGGATGTTTAAATACATCAAATCATTTCTTGAAGCACGCACGGCGATGATAAAGGTCGGAGACACAAACTCGGAAGTGGTTCAGCTCGGAGATCGAGGAACCCCCCAAGGATCGGTGATCTCTCCCGTCCTTTTCAACCTGTGCATTATTGGTCTGTCCAGAAAGCTGGGCAACATTAAGGGCATTGACCATACCATTTATGCTGATGATCTCACTGTATGGTGTGCTGGTGGCAGTGAAGGGCAGATACAGGACGCACTGACTGAAGCGATCAAGACGGTGGAAGAATACCTGAGACCCACTGGACTCAGGTGCTCCCCACATAAATCGGAGTTGCTACTTTATAGACGTGAAAAAGGGGGCAGGCCTAAGGGCTGGAAACCTCTATCGGAAAGCAATATACACCTACATACAGAAAATGGTGCCAATATACCCAGAGTCAACGTGATCAGGGTACTAGGCTTTTTCATTGACGCAAACGGTGGAAACCATACGGAGGTCAAGAAAATCACGCTTAAAACGGATAACGCGTGCAGGATGATCAGACGCCTGGCAGGAAGACACAAGGGCATGAAAGAAGATAACCTCATCAGGTTAATCAACTCTTTCGTGCTCTGTCATATTTCATACGCCGCTGCCATGTACAACTGGACGCAGGTTCAACTCAAGAAGCTTGACTCAGCGATCAAGAAAGTTGTTAAAAGCGCATTGGGGCTCCCAATTCGAACCAGCACTGCAAAATTGCTCAAGTTAGGAATACACAACACGACCATGGAGATCGCGGAGGCTCAAGAAACATCACAAATAGCGAGACTATCTACAACCAGCACGGGAAGATCAATCCTGGACAAGATTATGATCAACCCGATTACGGATCCAGCACAGTACACTAAAGTTAATCAAGCATTCGCAGACAACATAATTGTCGCACCGCTACCCAGGAATATGCACCCAAAACATAACATCAACAGGAGAGTTGCGCGAGCCAGGGCGTTAATCAAGAAAATGGATAAAGGGGGCAGAGGAGCCTGCTTTGTTGATTCGGCTGCTTACAACGATCGAACTAAGTTCGCGGCGGCAGTAGTGGATCATCAGGGCAATTGCACCAACTGCGCCACGGTCTACACTAGCAAACCTGAAGTCGCTGAACAAGTTGCCATTGCATTGGCACTAACAGACGATAGATTTACAGAAATTTATAGCGACTCGAAAACAGCTATTAGAGCTTTCAATAGGGGAAAAATTGCCCCACAGGCTGCGAAAATAATTAACAAAAGGCAAACAAATGTTACGCGTTTCATTTATTGGTTCCCGGCGCACCTTGGTTCACTTGATGGTATTCCTGTCAATCCAAATGAATCGGCCAACAGCGTCGCCCGCGACCTTACAGACCGGGCCGCTTCTACATATGGTTTTGATTCTGCTGGATTGGAGAACTTACAGAGAGATACCCTCATTACATACAATGAAATTACAAAACATTACTACATGGGAAGGAGGGAGTTTCCACCCCCTCACTATAGACTAAACAGAGCACAAGCAGTTACACTTAGGCAATTACAAACAGAGTCTTATTATTCACCTGCACAAATAAAGGAATGGTATGACATTGCAGACATGAATATTATATGCAAAGCATGCAAAAAGGAGATATGCACGCTTGAACATATGCTCTGGGAGTGTGGGTCGCTCGGCCCTGGCATTTCCCGGAATCGGTTTTTAGGAATGATAAGATCTCCAGATCATATCCCTCAAGTCCTGGCTGTCCAGTACGCCCGTGATAGGGCTAGGAGGCTTGACCTCCCGGTCCCAACATGGGAATAGCCAGGCGGGTGGCAACACCTTGTACAGGACAAGAATAAAGTTTTTTCCTCCTCCTCCTCCTCCTCCCACGAAATTTCTTTAGTCACGTCATTCTGTACTTACTGGGATTTGTCATGTGAGAATACATGGCGAGTGTCTGTTTATAGAATACGGACCACTTGAGGCGGTTCCGTTATCTCGCAACGCGAGCGTTCCAGCCACTAAACCTACAGGTACGCTCGCAGTCACAACTGCGGCTGATCAAAATGAAACCATTGTTGACTCGCTGCGATTTGCATTTCCCGGTGTCGCGATATTCGCCAGACCAAGCGAGGGTCCCTTTATTCGGAAGGCGCATGACGGAAGGCTTCTGCCACTACACAAGGAGTACAGTTAACAGTACAAGAAACTGAAATCAATTTTACAGCGAGTCGAGAATCCGACGAAATATCGTCTGGTGTGGAACAATGATGAAAAATACAAAAAAAAAAACACACACCAAAAAGCAGACGTCCCCGAAAGTGAAGAAATTATTAAAACTTGACGTGCCAGACCCCATTAGGGAGCCTTTGTGTGTGGGGGCAAAAGGGAGATTGGCTTTTTATTAATTTCTCAATTTTCGACGGCGTCTGTCATTTTTCATACGATAATGTTCTCCACAACTTTTAACAGGTAGAACTTCCACGTAAAAACAGGAAAAATAATATTTTTCAACAGCAGACGCGGGCTAAATTTGTATGCGACTGATAACATTAAAGGCTTTCACTGCCATGGAGATATTAGTCTGGCGATACAGCGGAACAGGTCACAGGTGCTTTTTTTATAAGGTTGAACAGCTGTAGCAGTGGTATTCATATTATAACGATTTAGGCATTCCCTTTATGAGCGTAGCATAGTATTTACCTTAGCTCCACCACATAGATCTAGTCGGTTTGAGTGCTCGTCCTTCCTGCGCTTCCCGTCTTTGTGCAGTGTGTTTTGACGTGCCCGTAAATTTCTCGTCCGCACCGACGACACCAGTAACCGTCCATCCTGTCGTGTCAATATTGTCCCGCGCAAGAGGCAATGTCCGCTACGCTGGAGCACGAGGACTGCGTTAGGGTTATGTACACATCCCCAGCACAACTTTTCGCTTAGGGTGCAACAGAAGAAAGAGGCGAGAACAAGAAGCAAACGCCGACAAAAGTGATTTTTTTTTCGTAACTGACGTCTCGGCCCCCGCTCCAGCCCTCAAGCACGAAAGAAAAGAGGTTATATGCAGTTGAGAACATGACGTAAGGTACTGGCGTAGATCGCATTAAAGTTTCCTTCGTTACGATTCAAAGTACGTGCCATTGTCTGGATTCGAAGTGACTCAAGCTAAAGCCGCTGACTCAGATTTATTTCACTTACATTGACGGACAGTGTACATGACACGATTTATTCAGATTCTAAGGCCGATTTTAGGACCTTTCAGATGGTAATGGTGGCTCCCCAGGCCTTACGTATCATCCAAAGTACTAAGACATGAAATATCACTATTTGCCCTGGTTCCCTGCGCACCTTGGAACCATCGATGGTGCCTCGATCAACATCAACGAGGAGGCGCACTCGGCTGCACCAGGTTTGACTGACCGTGCGCTGGGTAACGCGTCCTCTCCTGGGCGACCCGAGCCTCTCTGCTGGTACAACGAAATTTGAAAACATAGTTATCTTTCAAGAAGACTCCTGCCTTTGCCGCACTCCTCGCTGTTCAGGGCCCAGGCAGTCAATCTCAGACTTCTGCAAACAAGCACTTACCCGAGCCCCGCGGCGCTGCACACAATGTACCCCGAACGGTTCCCAAGCCCGGACTGCCCTCGGGGTGGTGATTATGCGGACTTCGAACATGTCCTGTGGGGCTGCGCCTCTGCCGGTCCCCCTTTCACCCAAGAGGAAATGATGAAGCTAATTAGGGCCCAGGATCAGACCTCTCAAATCCTAGCAGTCCAGAGGGCCCGCGAGAGGGCCGTCAGGCTTCACCTGATGGTGCCCGAGTGGGCCTAGCCAGGTGACGTTGAGTTTGCTTACCTCTATAGTGGACCAAATAAAGTTTTTGCACTCACTTACTAGGACGCAGGTGCTGCCCCAGCTTATCTGGTGACCCGTGGAGTCTGCGTGTTCCGCAAGGGCACTGAAGGTCACGCGGTGCTTGTTTACGTCGTGTCGATACTCCTTGAGCCTTCTTTCAAAATTTCTGCTTTCACCGATGCATTCGTGGTCGCACTGCGCGCAGGGGATAGCTTACTCGACGCCAGGCAACTTCTCACGTGGCATACGGTCATTATAACGTTCACGAGGGTATTGTTGAGCTTACGCGAAGGCACGCGGGCTATCTTCACGGCACATGGACGCCTGGCACATACAAGGCTCTCGCTGATGCCGGGAACGTAAGGAACAGCTGCCCGTTTCAGAGATTCCGCTGAAGAATAGTAACACGGACGGGCCAAAAGACGCTGAACGGGTGTGACGAAGGAGGCGGGATAACCGCAAGCTGCCCGGTCGTGCCGCACCTTCTCGTTGTTCAAGACACGGTCTTCTTCATTCCAGCACACGGTTCCCACGCGCCGCAGCAGTGTAGACACGACCGACATCTCGTGGGTAGTTTGATGCACGGAATTAAAATGTAGGTAGCGACTCCACGCGTGTTGGTTTTCTGTACACCGCAAATTCCAACCTTTGACTTATCCGCTTTGCTAAGACATCGAGGAAAGGCAACTTCCTATTCAAGGGTGAATTGGATCGCACTCTCTATCCCGCTAAGGCCAGACACAAAACGGTCTAAGCAGCTCCTCCCGATCGCACAGAAGCAGTCATTCACGTAGCGTACGAATGCTTCTAGAGGCGGCGTAGACAAGGCGAGAGCATGGCCTTCGACGAATTCCATTGCTGAATTAGCAGCCGTTACCGAAATCGATGCGCCCATGGCAGTGCTGTGTACTTGCTCGTAGAACTTTTGCTGGAAGACGAAGTAGGTATACCTGATAAGCTGAATTCCAGCAGGCTGTTTAGATCGAGTATCATTTACAGGAAAAACCAGTCAAAAAGACGAACGACAGGAGAATGGAATTCACACCGCAACGACACCACAACGATTGAGTTCGCCGGCCACGCCAGCAAAAGAAATGCAATGACGTACGGAGATGAAAAGAGCCAGAGCTATCTAAAAACAGCGACGTTTGCGACGTAAAAGTATTTGCCCCCATGCTATTCGCAAGGGAATGAAAAGGGGAAGAGAAAGAGAGTGCGAAAGACCGTACAGAAGAAAAGAAAAACAAAACAGAGGCAAAAAAAGCTCAACTTCATATTTAGATTTGAATGTTGAATGCTTATCTGACGAATATTTTCTTCGGGGATGTATATATATATATACATATATATATATATATATATATATATATATATATATATATATATATATATATATATATATAATAATAAAAGTTCCAGCAGCCGAGTTTAAACGAGTCTGACGTTTCTAGCATCGCTATGATTTCATAGCGATTGAAAATTTATCGCGATAGGCTATTTCTCGAACGCTGCACGAAAAACGCAAGTATGAAAAGAACTAACGGTAAAAGTGATTTGGAGCAATCCACCGCTAATAAGCTGATGATGCACAAAAATGTGAGTTACATTATTTGATGTACCTGCCTATGCCTTTAATAAAACGATGTCACTTATATTATCGCTGTGGCAAGAAACCTTTCTGAAGCAGTTCACCCTTACAAAAATTTTTATAGAAAGTCCATAGACAGTCTATAGACATTTGTCTATGAAGTCTATAGACTGTCTATAGACATTTCTTTAGACTAGTCCATAGACAGTCTATAGACTTATGGCCATACACTTTGTATAGACTAGTCTATAAAAAAGTCTGAGTCTATAGACTGTCTATAGACATTTCTTTAGACTAGTCTATAGACAGTCTATAGACTTATGGCCATACACTTTTTATAGACTAGTCTATAAAAAGTCTGAGTCTATAGATTGTCTATAGACTGTCTATAGACTTATGGCCATACACTTTTTATAGACTAGTCTATAAGAAGTCTGAGTCTACAGACTGTCTATAGACGGTCTATAGACTTATGGCCATACACTTTTTATAGACTAGTCTATAAAAAGTCTGAGTCTATAGACTGTCTATACACTGCCTATAGACAGTCTAGAGACTTATGGTCATACACTTTTTATAGACTAGTCTATAAGAAGTCTGAGTCTATAGACTGTCTATGGACAAGTGTATAGGCTTACAGTTCTACTTTTGTAGACTGAAGTCTATAGAATGTCTACAGATGAGATTTGTCCGTAGACATTTTATACACTTCAGTCTACAAAAGTAGAACTAT
This sequence comes from Dermacentor variabilis, assembly GCF_050947875.1. NCBI lineage: Eukaryota > Metazoa > Arthropoda > Arachnida > Ixodida > Ixodidae > Dermacentor > Dermacentor variabilis. Next base: position 38,136,139 of record NC_134571.1, read on the forward strand.
ATATACAGTTCTACTTTTGTAGACTGAAGTCTATGGAATGTCTACATACAAATGTATATAGATAGTCTATAGACATTCTATAGACTTCAGTCTACAAAAACAGAACTTTATAGTCCTATACACTTTTTTTCTGTGACATTCGGCAGACATTTGTTAACAAATATGAATTTTTTTTAATCTATAGGCACTCTACATACACAGACATCTTATAGACAAGTCTACAAAGAGTGCATAAGGCCATAACTCCATAGCGGCTGTCTACAAGTTAGTTTACATTTTTGTTTACATGCGGTAGCAAAAAGTTTTGAATGTATTTATGCATGTGCACCTGTTCCTTTTCATCTGCACTTATGCATTACCGTTAGTAGATTAATAATGCTTCTGAACCAGCTGTACTTTCATATATGTTGCATAAACAGAAAGAATTTATATAGTGCTGAATCATGCAGCGCGAAAAATAAAACAAATGCACCAGCAATGCATTCACCGTTTTTATTGCTCGATATAATAGATGAATGCCTTGAATTAATGTCGTATGCTATTATGGAAACAGATTAAATATTTACACTACTCCTTGGCAAGCATGGTCGCCAGGCTGGCCTTGACCTTTGTGTCATTAGTCCCAAAGGTGCTGCAGGTGTATGCTGCAAATAAGTAGATGCAGCAATATGAGGCAAAAATAACAAGTGTATATTCTTTGTGTGTTCATTAAGCAGCTTAATATATTTGCTCAAACCATCTAAGTCAATACTTAATGCGGTTTAACTATGACTAATGGCTGCTTGTCAATACAAATCAGCACCTTTATACAATGTTTTATTGCATGGTATGGTGAACAATTAAACAGTCACAACTGCTGCTCGTGCCAGCAACAGTATGTTCCCTTTCATGACAAGTTCATATATGATGCATTATTGTACTTATCCCAAATGGTCTCTATATTTATTGCTGAAACATTACCCAGTTGGGCTGCTTGTACATTTTTTTTTTGGCTGGTAGTTAAGTATGCCCGTGCAGAGGGACATTTTCAGAAGACGTGACTGGAGTATTCACAGTATCATGCCTAAGATTGAAATTTATTTTCCTTAATACACATTTAAATGTCTTTCTCATACTTTTAAATGAATGGGTGATTGGCCATAACTTCAACGGAAGGCAGATGGGCTGATTGTATCGATATGGTCACTTAATTTGTTACAGGTAATGAGGCCTCTTGGGCGTGCCAACAGGTTTCCAAGTTAGGTATACCAAATGAGCACCCGAAATACCACACGAGCACTTTGTGTCATGGCACGACAGATATGTACCTCCTAGGAAACAGAACTGATAGTATAGTTCGAATGAATTCTATTACAGTAAATTATTTAAGGTGCTTTGAAAGATGAAATTTTTTTTCTAGGCTATCGAGGTTCAGGACGTTTAGTTAACGCAAAAAAAAACACATATTGAGTAAGAAATGCCTTGTCAGTAAGCTTGACTTTCTTTTATTTTTCAATAAATGGAACCAATTTCCTTCAATTTTTATCAGGTGAAACGTTTTAAAAATATGTTTAACTCAGAGATTCTCTGGAAACATTGTATGACATATAACAAAACAGCATACCTATGTGGACATTTTAAAATTTCCCGATCTTTTTCCAAGCCTTCCCTGGCTGTTCTCATGAAAATTTTCTGGCAATCTATGACGCCTGCAGCTTAAGTGTAATAAAAAAAATATTGTGGTTTAATGCTTGCCAAGTACTGCCAGTCCATAATATTTAGATAAAACGAATAACACGTCAGTCACTTGACATGCAGTATTAGATTCAACTGACTTGAATCCTTTGATTAATAAAGCTGACAAGGGCTTCGGCAAGTTCGTAATTGATGGCCACACGAGTACAGCACGGAAGACACAGAGACACACTTAAAGCAAATGCAACAATGTGAGGAAAAACTATACAATGACTTATACAATTAGTTATTTTTACGGTTCAATAGTAGTTTTCAATATAATTTGCTCTCATCACTTATGCATCTAGTTAACTTTGTTTACCTCTGACTAAAGACTACATGGCAATATTAATCAGTACCATTATGATGTTTCGTTATACTACAGTATGATAAGCAGTTAGACAACCGTAATGGTCGCCGGTGCCAGCAACGGTACGTTTCAAGACAGGTTCATGTGACACACAGTTTACTTATAAAAATAAAAGAAATGCGAGAATCCCAAACGATTCCTATAATAATACTTGTTGAAACAAAGATACCCGGCTGGACTGTGCACATTTTTCAGGTGTTAATGCAATATGCCCGTGCCGAACGAACATGCTCAGCATACTGACTGCAGTTTTGAACAATCACGTTAAGATTTGCAATTTATTTCCGCTTAGAACAGTCTGCAATCTCTCTTTTCTCATACTTCGAGATGAATACATTTGCCACACTTTTAGTAGAACGCACATGAATGGGGGCGTACTGACCAGGTTACTTATCAACTAAAACATGTCACGATCTCTTAGGTGTGTTGATAAGGGTAGAACAAATGCAATGCCCACTGAATTATTTGAATAATCTGTGCGTTATCTACTTAGAAAAGACCACCAAATTGATAATCTGGCTCTTTTTTCTTTTGTACAGCGCATATTGTATGCAGTCTGTCCAAGACGACGGCACTACATGCAACAGTAATGAAAACCGGAACACTTATTACGCACGACAATGGCTTCATACCATGCAAGATTAGCACAATGCGAATCTGCGCCAGCAGCTGCCTTGTGCTTAAGAGCACGTAAACTGCAGAACGCCGAAGCATCGGAAGCCGCTTAACGCTTTTCATATAGCTCGAAAGATAACTTCTGCTGCTAAATTGTTTAAAAAAGAGACAAAAAACAAATCTTCCAACTACCGTCAAACGCAATGCCTTCAGTTTGAAACGTGTAAAGGTGTTCCCGGAGCGACTAATTTATTGTTCTCTAATTTTTTCGGCTAAGTTGCGAAGGTGCAAGTGACTGGGCTTATCGCAGGTTTCATGCTCCAAAAGCGTTTGTGGTTGCATATAAATAGATTGGGTGAATCTAGAGATTTCTACTAGATATTTCTTCAAGTCTCGTGTTTTGCTTGCTGTAACTTTCCAAAATTATTTAGATTGGTTGCCAGGAACCTTAAAAATACTGCTACTATTAAACTGTGCGAAAACGGCAGCGCACACACTGCTGATGCACGCCCCGCAAACACGGCCTTTCATCCGAGTACGCTAGCAGTTATTCAACTATGCCTGTCTGTTTGAAAATTCTTGATGCTAACACAATTTCGAGATATATACGTAAAGCGTGTCACGAGAATTTCACTACACATACGGTGCAGCATTCATCGCGGCCGGATCAAGCGCCACTAAATGAGATCTACCACACTGGCTGCCCAACACACACAATCCGCTTAGTGGTAGCTCAGTATCAAGTTAAAACATGGTGTACTTCCTTTTTTACGCACCTAAGCTATAATGATAAAATCAACAAGCACGAGCGATCGCTCGCCGTAAAACATTCCGTATAGTAGAAGCGAGAACAAGAGCGCGTTATCAAACCATGTCAACGACAAACCGACACTATACCCGAGTCGCCTGCGCTACATGCAGCCGGTTCGCGCTACGAAATGCGCTCACATAATCATGAGGTATTGACGCAAAACGTCTTTGATAAAGCTTACCATTCAGTGTAGTTGACGTGTGATGCCACAAAGAAGACACGCATACACAGACACCAATGTTCAGGAAGACACCGCACACCGGCACAACCGTTTACGTGCCTGGCGCACTCGTTGAGACGGCGCACCGCCACGCATGCGCAAGAGCTTCGAGCATGCGCAGAAGCTCCGCGCGGGAGGGCGTGCGCGCTCGGAGGAGTGTGAGCGCCTTTTCCTCCTTCATTTTTTTCTTTGTCTCTTTCTCTCTCTCTGCGCGCCATGCGCGCCGGAACGGGTGGCTTTTCTTTTCCGTTATGCATTTTTTTCGTGGACGAAGGATATGCGCTGGCAGGTTGTATGACAAACGCTGTGGGCTATCGTATGAGACTGGAACGCTAACATGAATGCGCTGTTTGTAAAAGCCGTTACGGGGCCCTTCAGACGTTTTAGACGCATTATTGCCAGCGTCGATGAGTAATACAGCGTATTTGTAGCATATCTTCCAGCGTACCGCCAAATGTGATGCCCGCACGTATGTTAGTGCTAATTTTCTGTTCCGATGATAGGTGAAAGCAATCAGTACAGCATTGAGGTACTCATATGCGTGGCTGCGCAGGCATACCGCCGGCGAAATACTGGGTGGGCTCAGAGAATTTGGCACCTATTTTAAGTGAATGAGAAACTTTGATGAGTTTATAGTGCAGGATATTAGGCAACAAAAGTCGCCCGATGTTAGTGACGCGCAGCCGAGATATGAAGACAATGTGAAAAAGTATCCGAGAATCGGACGACACACAACGCGAACACCACATGCGCGACATCGGTTCATGGCACATTCACAAAATCCGCGTTGTCAGCTACAAACATTACGGGTGTCTTTGCTGTTAGCTTGATGCCTGTTTCGAATCCACTTGTATCTGAAGCTGGCGCTCATAACATATATTTTAACAACTGGATCGGCGTTTTGCTTCCGTTATTCTACTGCCGCAAAAGTGATGCGACAACTGTGAAGACTGTCTTAGGATTGCCGAGAGCGACTACGTAGATCATATGTGGTCAACAAATGCGGAGGTATACACTATGTGTATGCTAAAGTCTACAAATAGGCTCTACAGCAATCTCAGCAGTATACAACTTTAGTGGCTTATATCAAATGCAGCGATGTATTATCCACCGGTACCTGCGCTTGGTTACAGCGTACACGGGTTGGGCCCAGATTAACGATGTTTGTCTATTGTTAATCTATAGACATGCAAGACCACGACAACTCAGAGGTGGTGAATTCACCACCTGGTCTGCGGGCTTTCGCCACTTATTCACCCCCTTTGCCACATCTCCACCATCTGACCTTCACCACCTGGTCTTCGCGAAGTGTACGTCCGGGAAGCAGCCAGGTTTAGGGCTTTCGGGTGCCTGGAAGACCTTGGTGACTCGGACGGTGCCTGCTCCGCCGCGATCCTCGTTCGGTGCAGCTGCACCGAACGCAGACTAGCAGTCTGCACGGTTTGCCCGCCGCGCCGGGGTTGCGGTGCCGTCGTGCATGAACCAGTGCCATATTATCGCGTTCGCAGAGGGCGGGGGGTATGGGAACTCGGAATTACATATTATCGACTTTCTTCTATAGACATTCAGTACACCAGGAGTAGAGAAAAAAATAGAAACCTTGTCGACTATTGTCCATAATATAGAGAGTCAACAGACAAAGTATGGACAAAAATAAATAGAAACTGTATCGGCTTTCGTCTACAGGTAGTCCATGTAGAGGGGAAGTAGACAAAGAAGAAACAAACTCCTTATCGAATTTTTTCTATAGAACGTCTATAGACTGCGAATAGACAAAAAGAAATAGAAATCTTATCGACTTTCGTCTACAGAAAGTCTATATACAAAGTATATGGACAAAAATAAATAGACACTGTATCGACGTTCGTCTAAATGTAGTCCATAGAGGGGAAATAGACAAAAAGAAACAAACACCTTATCGACTTTTTCTATAGACCGTCTATAGACAGCGAGTAGACAAAAAGAAATAGAAACCTTATCGACTTTCGTCTATAGAAAGTCTATAGACAAAGTATGAACAAAAATAGATAGAGACTGTATCCACTTTCGTCTGTAGGTATTCTATAGAGGGGAAGCAGACAAAAAAGAAACAAACACCTTATCGACTTTTTTCTATAGACCGTCTATAGACTGCGAGTAGACAAAAAGAAATAGAAACCCTATCGACATTCGTCTATAGAAAGTCTATAGACAAAGTATGGACAAAAATAGATAGAGACTGTATCCACTTTCGTCTGTAGGTATTCTATAGAGGGGAAGCAGACAAAAAAGAAACAAACACCTTATCGACTTTTTTCTATAGACCGTCTATAGACTGCGAGTAGACAAAAAGAAATAGAAACCCTATCGACATTCGTCTATAGAAAGTCTATAGACAAAGTATGGACAAAAATAGATAGAGACTGTATCCACTTTCGTCTGTAGGTATTCTATAGAGGGAAAGCAGATAAAAAGGAAACAAACACCTTATAGACTTTTTTCTATAGACCGTCTATAGACTGCGAATAGACAAAAAGAAATAGAAACCCTATCGACTTTCGTCTATAGAAAGTCTAAAGACAAAGTATGGACAAAAATAGATAGAGACTGTGTCGACTTTCGTCTGTAGATATTCTATAGAGGGGAAGCAGACAAAAAGGAAACAAACACCTTATCTACTTTTTTCTATAGACCGTCTATAGACTGCGAATAGACAAAAAGAAATAGAAACTTTATCGACTTTCGTCTATAGACAGTCTATAGACTTTATATCAACAAAAGTCCAAATCTATAGAAAGGAAAGGTCGTCTATGAAAAGTCTATAGACTTTCTATAGACAGTCTAAAGTCATTTTTGTAAGGGCATGCTTGCACGAATATGTCGAGCATGAACAAAGGTCAATCCTTCGTTCCCGAAATTGCCAGAATCAGCACTGTTTCTGTTATTTTATTGTTGCGCGACATCGTTTTGCTGGAAACTTACAGAGAACACTTCTTGTCATCGTATTTCAGTTGTCAACGTCCTGCTCTTGATCGCGTCCCTACAGCGATAAGCTTTCGCTGGTAGCGACGTCATTTCGATAGAAATTAAATTCTGTGCACCGTTTGCTGAGGCTTTAGTATTCACTATAGAATACCAAGAGATTGTTGTTTAAACCCGAGCTCTCATGGGAGATTAATTTTGACATTCTCGCATCGCTAAAGACCGTGCAGCCGGTAAGTGGTAGATGCAATGGTAAGAAATGTAAAGTGGCCCAGCTAACGTTAGCCAAGCTGTTCAATGAAAAAAAATAGATGATTAAGAAAACACAGTGTAAGGTACAATTTTGAAACATAGTGTTCGGTTGACCGAACGCTGAAGACCGCACACCGCAGGTATTGTAATTGTATCTGTATCACGGTGTAGGTACACTCACCGCTGCAAGTTCTGGAACTCGCAGGTAACAACCAACTTCGGACAAAACAATGAGCCGTATGCTCTCTGTTGCGCACGCGCACAAGCGCACTTTATAAGCCTTCCCGGACACTGCAATTTAATGAAATAGAAACTAGAAACACGCTAAATATAAAATCATATGAAAGCACTAAATACGTAAATCAAACGTCAGCGTGCACACGTAGAGGTGGAGTGTCGGAGCATGTCAGAGGTTGGAATGACGCAGGCGGCGAGTACCCGCTGCGACTAGGGCCGTTATGCATGACAGGCAGCCAAAATACGTGGCAAGATTGGGTATGAGCGTCGGCCAGGAAGGTAAAAGCCACGAGCATGGAGGCTGTGGTCGACACACCGCTGGACGCCGCGCAGACATGCGTCAGCTTCAGGCGTAGTGTAAGAAGCTTAGGAGCACCAGTCAAAAACAGGAGCCGGGACCTGATGATGATGATGATTACCCTAAAGTATGGCTCATACCCATCCTGCGGGATTTATCATCCGACAGGGTGCTTCTTCCTTGTTCTTGTTCTTGTTCCTTAGTGAAATGGCGCAACCCACTCTGGGAGATTGGCCATCAATCGGGCGCTGAAGAAACTGTTATAATTCTTTGGGAATAAATTAGGGTGAAATAAAATAAGTTAAAGCAGATGGGATTAAAGTGATTTAAAGTGTTCTGTTACAGATACGAATAATCAATTATCTAAGTTTTACAGAAAGAATTTTGTAAGCATACAAATTATTAAGAAGAATTCTAGCGTGTAATTTTTTTTTGTCTTCCGGAGAAATATGCAGAAGGCTTTACAAACGTTCCTGTGGCTCTAACCCAGTACGGCAGGCCCGAAGGAAAGATTTACAGGAAGAGCCAAATTCAAGCCAAGCTTTTGGAACGGTTCTTCTAAAGATATTTTCCTTCGAATAATGAAACGGCGGCATGTTAAAAAGAGGTGTTGCAGAGATCCACTCTCACTGGATAAAGGGCACGAAGGCAATATAGCGAGACCAGACCTGTCGAGGTAAAAGCTCAGTGGGAGGACTCGTCACCGTAGTCTTGTAACCGTTACTTCAGTTTTCCTAGAGGAGCACCACTTGTTGTTCCAAGGAAAATTGAGATGCGGGAAACCAGATGCTGCCAACGATGATTGCGCGAAGTTATTTCCAGTAGTGTATTTTCTGAATCCATGCCGCAATGACGAAATCTGACGTAGGGACAATGGGGATTATAGGACCAGCGTGGGATGCTACTGCGAGTGCATCCGCATATTCGTTTAAGGCTAGGTCCTTGTGGCCTGGCACCCACACTAGACGAACAAGTTGTAAGTGTCCTGTGAGAAGAGAATAGAAAGTTTCTATATAATGAATCTGATAATTTGGATGTGGTCAGTGAAAAGCAGACAGACAAGCAATTAGTTAAGATAACGGCTGATGACACAGATGATGGTAGTTTACGTAAAGCTTAAGTAATTGCCAATAATTCCCGCTGAAAGATAGGCTTGAATTCAGGTAGCCCAATGGAAAAATGCCACTTTAGATGTGGTGATACAATGCCCACACCTGCCTTTTCTTCACAGACGGAAGCATCAGCTGTTATAACGGTCGTTGTATCCAGGTGTGACCCGCCGTGGTTGCTCAGTGGCTATGGTGTTGGGCTGCTGAGCACAAGCTGGCGGGATCGAATCCCGGCCGCGGCGGCCGCATTTCGATGGAGGCGAAAGCACCCGTGTGCTTAGATTTAGGTGCACGTTAAAGAACCCCAGGCGGTCGAAATTCCGGAGTCCTCCACTACGGCGTGCCTCATAATCAGATAGTAGTTCTGGCACGTAAAACCCCATAATGTTTTATTTTTTCTTGTATCCAGGTGTGCAAGGTGATCTTCCAAAATACTATTCAGATATCGATAGGAAAGATGTTAAGCATTATTTGGAAAAATAGCGTCAAATTCAATTTTAGTAACTGGAACAGAGGAATTTACTAAGACCACCTAGCATAGATGAAGATTTAATGGGTCCAATAGTTTCTGTCCGAAATAGACTTTAGGAGAACGTGAGCGATACCATTCATATGTATGCGGCCGATTCATTAATGAAAACATATTGGGGTCTCTTGTGTAGTGATGCATATATGTTTAGAAAAGTTTTTACTGTTAGGATATGAAATCGCATGAAAAGAGAAGGCAGGCATGCTTCTTGATATACCATTAGCGACAAATTTAGGATGTCCAAGACATAAACGTAATGCTTCAGAACCACAGGCCGAATTTGGTATGCAGGTCCACCAGAAAACAAAGCGCAGCCGTACTTTATTATCGGGTGAACGTACATGCAATACGTCATAATGAGGGCATGCCGATGCAACCCTGATTGATTGCTGCTAATTTTACGCAGCATTTCTACAACCCATGCTCCCTTTGAAGTAATATGTTCTATATGCGGACTCCAATTAAGGTTTTCGGTGTACATTACACCCAAATAGTTAAGTGAATTCAACTGTGGGATACTGTCTTGTCGATAAAAAAACGAAATTTGCGCAGCAACGCTTTGCGAGAAAACAAGGAAGGTGATTTTTTCTGATATTAAGAGAGAGGTTAATGCCATCAAGCCATAATTATATGCGGCTCATATAGGACGGTAGAATTTGGTACAAGGCATGTAAATCTGCCTATGCAGCAAAAAATGCCATGTCGTAGGCGTATACCTACACATGCACATCCTGTTGCTAAGGTGCATTACTCAGTAAAGCATTAAACAGCAATGGCGATAGAACTGATCCCTGTGGTAGACCTCTTGTCTGTTGATACGTTAATGAAGACAATCCGAGTAAAGATTAGTAAAATTCGCTGCCCTTTAAAAATTCATAAACCCACGCGACAAAATAATTTGGCACACCAGCATTCTGAAGCGTGTTTAGTAGGCTTACAAGTTATGTGCTGCCATACGCCTTAGTGATATCCAAAGTAACTAAGCCTGCATATGTTTTCTGACATCGAGCTAGTTGAATACGACTTTCTAGGTCGACATGGGCACACGAAATCGAGCACCCACGTCTGAAGCCAATTCGGCATGGGCACAATCATGTTCTTTATCAGCCACTTATCTATGCGGTCGTGTAAGATTCTTTCGATGAGCTTTACTAGGTTATGTGTAAAATGTATTAGCCTAATGTTATCTTATACATAACCGGCACCTCGCTTTTTTAATAATGGGATTACTTTTGCAAGTTTCTATTCCGGAGGAATCCGTGAATTTTAATGTAATGATTTACCATGGTAAGTAATGCGTGAGGCGATATCTTAAGGTTTTCATTATTGCCGTCGTAATGCCATCGAAGCCTGGCGCTGAATTAGGCATCTGGCGTAGCATATTTTTCAGCTCGAAACCGTAACTTCTTCGAAAACTTCACCATGAGTAGGCGGCGTAACATGATCGGGCAAAATCTACTTTAAGCGACATTCTAGACCTTCAGCAATATCTTCCAGTAATCTTGCCAATTCGCACTGTGTTTGAACCACAGAGTAGAAGTTTATTTGTGCCGAAAGGACATTTTTCATTTTTCAGTAATCGAAAGAGTGCTTTTCTGTTGGTGGCCTTTGAAAGAAAGTCGAAGTGCTTACAATCAAAGTTGTCTTTCGCATTCGCAACTGTTCTTTTAAATGTTGCTGCCGCAAACTTATAGTCTCTCCAATTGCTTGTACACTGGTTATGAAATAGTTTTTGCAACGCTGCTTTCCTTATCCTGCAATCGCTTGAGCACTCTGCCTTACATCAAGGTTTAGAAGACCCGCTTTTAGTCGAGTGCACAGGCAATTGTGATTTTTTTTTACGGAATCTTTTAAAACCGAAAATAAATTTATGGCCTTTCCTTTTTCATTATCCCATTGCTGATTCGATAAAGCAATGTTTTAGACCTTTTTGAATGTTTTAAAATTCTTCTCTTCGCTTATTCTCTCACAATGGAGCCGCTCCCACTTTCCTCGCGCGCGCCACGCAGCTCTCCGGAGATTCTTTTTTTCTCTTCTTCGACTTCTTCTGGCGCCATTGTACGATCATTCTCTTGTATTCCCCTGCGTCGTCTTCGCCGTTCCTTTGCAACGCAGCCCGTGCAACTCACGACAGTCTTGCACTGTGTTTTTGTAATCTTTTTCTTTTTCTGTTCAACGACTTGGCTAGCGCAAGCACACACGGTATGATGACGGCAGTGTGGATTATAGAGCAAACGTGCGGAACTGATATTCTAGTTGCGACAGAGAGAAAATGAAGCTGGGCAGAGCGTGTGAAATGTAGAATCGTTAACCATCTGTTTAGTACAGTAACAAAACGGCTTTCCAAACGAAAGAAATTGCAATGAAGGGTGGCAGAGGGTGAGATGGAGTGAAGAAAATAGATTAGACGTGTAAGAAAAGGTTCGGCTGATGCGAGATTGTGGTTAACCGGTGACTAATGGAAGAGGCTTCGGTGCTGCAGCAGGAAACGTTAACAAAGTGATGGAGATTATATAGTCGTGGTACTTAACCTGGATTGAAACCCCATGAACGGGCTTGATATTCGGCGCTTAATTCTTTCTTTCCTTTTCTTCTTCTTTCTTTCGTTCCGCTTGGTTTAGTCCGCCCTTGTCAGAAAGCTTCCGCCGTCGTCACTGAGAATCGAAGCGCGCACTCTCGTGTCCAGCTATAGAGCGTCAAAGTCGCTTAGCAACGGGGCTTTCGCGAATTTTCCTTTTCCCTCTCCCACGTTTTCTGATGCATTTCTGTCTCCGTTCTGTCTACCTGCGGACAGTACTTTCTAGGCACTAATTATGTGCATACGTGCGGAAATATTTGCGTTTAATTACACTACCTTTTTCTAGGCGAATGAAAACTCGCAACATCTGCAAAAATAGCAGCATCGGTCCAGACTGAGCGCAAACAAAGGGGCGCTCAAAGGAACACGCGTGTGTTCGTCTGCGAAGAAGGCCTGCGAAGCGAATATGGCCTGAGCGCTTCGAGGCACAGCTTCGCACAAGTGGAGCGAGGTTTGGCATTGCCAGCTGGTCCTGACATCACGGAGAATACGAGCACGACTAACGCGGCTGATAGCGTTTTTGTCCCCCACCCCTCCCCCTATAATACAAGCTTATTCACTTACACTGACTGGCAATCAACTGTGCGATGCCATTGCTTAGAAGTCTTTGTGCTAACCCTGTTTCGGAGTAACAGGGTACAGGAGAGTACGCCTCGAGGCCGAAGATGCACCGAAGCTAAGATAACAGGGACCGTTTCCCATTTGCGCGCAAATCCAGTGTGGACTCTGTGGACTGATCCAGTGTGGAGTGTTTGTCATAAATTCCTTTTCAGAGCTCTGCATACGCTAAATCGCTTTTTTGAGTAGTAATGCTTAGGTAGTGTTCTCGTTAGGCATTTTTCGTTCGTGCCACTACAGAACTCCTGTCATGACGTTCGACTTGTAAAATTGAGGTTATGTAATACTCCTACTTGTGTAAGGGTATATAAGGAAAAAAAACGAAAAAAAAAACTGAAATGTTAGCTACAGGCGCAGGGAGCCTGTGGATTGTCACTACCAGTGTTGCTCAGCCCCACGATATTCTAGAGGTGCTGGACGGCATCGATTCGACCCGTGAGGGTGTACGCGGTGCGGCGTCATATACGCAGCGCAATGAACACGCCTCTGCGAAGCGGCGTCGAAAGCGCATCATCGCCGCCTCCGAGCGCAGCATCTCTGTACGGAAGCGGCCCATCTGCGAGTGCTTATTGTTCTTCGCGTATACATCACGTTGAGCTGCGGCCGCTGCTCCTGCAAGCGGAAAGGCGATGAGGAGAGGCGCCAAGGGTTACGCCGTATAGCACGCAGCAGCAGGAGCGCGATGCCGCACAAGCACACGAGGCGTGTGTCCGCTCGAAAATAATCAGCTTAGCGTGCGCCGATGGCGCGCTGCGAGTGTCTTCAGCCACCGCTGCCCGCCGTTGCGGCCATTTTTCTCGAGCGGCCGGATTAGAAAGGGGGCCAAAGGGCGCTTCTCGAGCGGCCGGATTAAAACCGAGCAGACGGCGCACCGAATTCTAAGAGCAGGATTTGCTCGGTCGCCGCGGCGGCCGCGTTGGCGGAGAACGCGGCTTGCGCCCCGTGCCACGCTGGGGGAAATGAAAAATCTGGCCGATCGCCGCGCCCTGGGGTCGGTCGGGCGGCCGGGGCCGTGGCGCTGTTGTTTCCTTTCCTGCACCGCACCGTTTCTTTCAGTTTGTTTTTTTTTCGTTTTTTTTTTTACGAACGCTGCTGCCTTCTCCAAGGAGCGAGCGAGAGAGAAGGAGAGAAAGAGGTGAGACTCTCTGTGCTTCGCTCATCTCTCTCTCTCTATCCTGATTTCTTTCCTATTTTTACTGCACCGTGGTCTGCATCCCAGTGTACGTGCACGTTTGCCTTCTATGGCGCAGAGGGACAGAGCCGGACGGGGTCGAGCTCTCCGGAGAGGACGCACGCTTTTGTTGCGCCGGACAATGCATCTTGCGCGAAGCCACCCCCTTGCCCCGCTATAGCCATGCATCGGACCGCCTGCAAGTAACTGCATTTGCCAGTCGTACGTATGTGTGTGCGAGCGCACGCGTGCCTGGGAAACCCATAGCGCGCCGCGCCGCGCCGCGCCGCCACTGCCAAACGTAAACCTGCGCGGATAATTTGATTTCCGGAACGGGTCGCGAAGGATAGCACTGTAGCGTTGCGCCAGTCGCGCGGGATTTGGGCAGCACGGTAAGGGCCACCGACCTCGTGGGGGAGGGGAGGACCGCCCGAGAATCGGTCCGAGGAAGACACTCGGTGGGGGCAGGTGAACTGCGTCGCCGGCGACGACGACGATTTCCGCGCCTTCTCCGAGTCCGGCGCCACGCACGCAGGCGGAGCGAGCAACTCACCTTACGACGGGGCGACGGCAGTCGAACGTCGTTTTGGGCGACAAAGTAATCAGGTTACGAACGGAAACATGGCCTCGCTGCTCCCTTCGCCGGCCATTAATACTGAAGTCTGCGGAAGCTGGCGGGACGACTGTTCACTGCCGTCGCGCGGTCAACGTTTTAGAATTTTTGGACTCAATTCGATGGGTCCCCAAGTCGCGTTGGGTAGGCTGCTCTCGGGTTTAGAGGAGCAGCAGAGCTTGGAGACTTGGGTCAAAAGCAGACACCGTTGAGTGGAATGCTCGGGACGTCGCAGTGGGGAAAAGAAAAAGGTGCTTGCAGCCAAAAGAGGAGAAAAGTTATTTCCTGCGAACATAAAGGACAAACAATAAAATGTAATAAACGTAATCACAATTTTAGTACTACGAATAAGCGTGCTGTTTTAGGCCAAGCAAAGCCAAACGAAACCAAGCGCTCTCATATGGTGTTTTCTTGTGGCGCGCTTCAAAACGGCGGGTTCTCCTGTACAAAATGCCAAAAATCAGTTGAAGGAAAGCTATCTTGCTCTGCGACCATCTGCTGTACGCTGATTTGAGTAAGATCTCCTTCTACCGTCGATTTATCGACGACGTGGCTGGTGGTAATGGATGGCTCGCAAAGGATATCTCGACGTCGGAAGCACGGAAGAGGACGTTTTTGGACAATGTTCCGTTTTGAGAAGGAACACATTGAAGAATTGTCATCATTTGATTGTTATCATAATATGTCACTGGCGAGGGCGACCCAAGACGGCTTGGGGACCCGCGCGAGTTTTCGATTTTTGGTTCTCGGGTTTATATATTTAACGGCTGTTTGTTTAGATATGCCTTCTCGTAATAATGATATTGCTTTTTCTTCTGCGATTCTAAGTGTGTATCTTTATTATCTCTTGTGCTCTTTGATTTGACATTCTTGTATGCAATCTTTATTTGCACTGCTGTCAAATAGACGGTCGGTGGACGCAGTCAAGCCCTATCTTGAGGCTTTTTATCCGCTGTCCGCAGCACTGTCTGTAGTTGATGTTGATGTTGAAATAAACTGAACACGAACGCAAAAATCCAAGACTGGCTTGGATTCTGAGTATGCGCACTTGCGGCCCGCAATTTTCTTCGGTCCCCAAGCCGCTTGGGTCCACAATTCTAAAGCTCCATATTAAAGCGCTCGCGGCACTTGCCAAGCCGCACAAGGTGCGGGCGCACCAGCTATCGCGAGAGATCGTTGCCTGCAGTAAGCTGCTCAAGCTGACTTTCCGTCGCCCTAGCGTACTGACGAGAGAGGAAGATAATAACAAAACAACCGACCTCAGCGATTTTTTTCGCTTGTAACTAATTTATTGTGCGACAGCAAAAGGCTCCTCACGACGGGCACTGCCCGTGTTCTCAAGAACGACTTCATAGCGATGCGCGCAACGTTGTCCTCGTCATCAGTATCGCCTCTATCGTGACCTCCGCACTAAATGCACACACGCCATCCGTTCTCCAAGTCAGTACTGGGGCCCAAACCTCCGCACAAATTACAGAACACCGAGGCTGCGCGATATACCGCTTTGATTAGGGCGTCCGGTTCCCCCTTCTCTTTCTCTTCTTCCTTTTCGCTCACCCCCTTCCCCGGCACCACGATGATCACTACTTCCTATTCCTTCTCATAACTGGACATTGCCGCAGTGTACAATCCCACTGGCGATCGTGGATAAAGAGAGAGAGAGAGAGAGAGAGAGAAAAGCTTTAAGGATACACTGGAGATGTTAGCCTGGTTGTTCGCCTGACATGCTAACATCTCCAGGTACTGTGGGCGATGATTATGATATATACAGTGATAACTACTTAAACAGCAAATATAGTCACGCACGCACACGCATATATACAGTATAGAAATATTTACAAAGTTTTGTTAAGGCTTGTGACCCGCAAGAACATCAGCAGCGCTTTCGTGGCGCGTGTATTAGAAGGTGGCCTGTCGACAACGACTTGACGTCGGCAGCTGTCGGCGCAACGAAAAGGACGCACTGATGTACGGACACGGCAGACCCAGTTTTGGGCTTTCAAGGTCTGAATCGCAGATTGTAGTTGGTAAGGCAATATCGGAGTCCTTTATTAACACCTTTGAAAACACGAGGCAATTCCGTTAAATTTGCCTAAGTTTTAGGGGCATTGCATAGCGGGTGCGGTTACATGTTGGCCGATCCCGAAGGCAGCGCAGTCTGGCACACCGTCTCACAGCATTAGCTCTCACTAGAAAGAATGCGAGAAGCCGGCGCGCGGCGCATGACGTTTCAAAGAGCGAGTTTGGCACGAAAGGAGCATTCGCGCGATCGTGAGCCTAATGGATAAAGACCATTGGGCTGCTGTGCTGGAAGACATAGGTTCAGTCTCGCCATCGGTCAATCATTTCTTTGTAGCGTTACAGGTGGACCTCACCCACTTGGGAGGTATGTAACACAAAACTCGAAAGTGTACATGCTGTTGAGAGTGTACGCGAGCGCGTTGCAGTGTGCACGAAATCGCAGTTTCAGGAGACATTACGCGGCATAGAAACGTCACTTCGATAAACGAGAGTGCGCAAGGTCACCCCTGACGCACGCGCGCACCGCTGTCGAAACGTCACAATCTATCGCAGATAGTTAGCGGTGCTAAGTTCGGGCCTAGTTTTTTTTTTATTGAAATGCAAGTTCTGTTAGATTTTACATAAACATCGATGGACAACTGATAGACTCAACTTGGTGGAGAAGGCCTTTCCAGTCTGATGCTGTCCCGGAAGAAAAATTAGGATGAAAAAGTAGTACTGTGGGAACGTGGACTTGAAACTCCAAGTTGTAAGTCGGCGCTCTGTGTGTGTTAGGCACTATCCTTTACTATCGTGTATTAACGTTTTCGCACGTACAGCATCACCAGCCACGCAAGCATAGGCTGAATAGGTCTCGTATGCGCGAGCTTCCGTTTCTAGACAAGATAACACTTGCAACCATCAAATCGAGTCGTGTCGCTCAGAGCAAGGCTACACATAGGCTCGTATAGAGTGGATACTTGGATGTGTCGCGTAGTGGCGTCTTGGCGCGAGATGTCTCATCACTGGTAACATATCATATGTTCTAAGTATATGGTCCTTATCTGTACACGTATTATCTGTTGAAACCGCATCCCAGCATTTGAATCTTTCGTACTAAACGAGAGCTACAGTGGTAAGGGGAATGAAATGAAATAAACTATCAACAATTTTTTATTTTGCTGCAAAATTGCAGAAAAACAATGGATGGATGGATGGATGGATGGATGGATGGATGGATGGATGGATGGATGGATGGATGGATGGATGGATGGATGGATGGATGGATGGATGGATGGATGGATGGATGGATGGATGGATACAACTTTCTTGTACGTCCGGCAAGGTTTAACGGCATCCGGGCTCAGGTCTCCCACGGGGGGACGTCAAGGCCCTGCCTCAACGCCGCCTCACGGGCTTGCTGGACGGCCCACATCTGGATTCCGAGGTCTGAGCTGCGCTGAGCGGCTGCCCACCTCGACGACAGGGTCTCCGGAGCAACTGCCATCCTTCCAACTGCCACCCACATTGCACTCCCACAGCATGTGTTTGAGTGTTGCTGGTCTTTCCTGGCACAATTTGCACTTGTCGTCCTGATGGTTATCTGGGAAGATACGTTTCAGACGAAATGGATTAGGGAACGCGTTCGTCTGGAGTTGTCTCAAGGCGACGGCCTGCCTCCTGTTCAATTTGGGACTCGGCGGTGGGTATATCCTTCTGGTGTTTAAATATGCACTGGTTATGTCGTTGTCGTTAGGATTGTTCGCAATCGTGCGAGAGGCGTTTGCCCTGTTCGGCGCGGCGGGTCATGTCTCGCGCCGTCCGGTGCGCCTCTCGTTTAGGTTCGGGAGCGCGTCGTCTTCCGTGGTGACGTGCGCGGGGAACTATACGATCCTCGAGCTCGCGGTTTTGGATCTGCCCGCTTTGGCCAGAATGGACAGGGCTTCCTTGGAAATTCTACCTTTGTCGTAATTCTTTACTGCCGTTTGCGAGTCGCTTAGTACGACTGTGAGGGCCTGTTCTGTGAGGGCCAGCGCGATCGCTACTTCCTCCGCTATTTCCGAGTGTTTGGTGTATACACTGCATGTGGTTCTGTTTTTGGAGTTTGTGTCTATGGCTACGGCGGTGTATTTTTGGCCGTTCGTATATTCGACTGCGTCGACAAAGCGCGCGTTTCTCTCTCTGCCGAATGAACGGAGCAGAGCCTCGGCTCTTGCCTTTCTTCTACCTCGGTTGTAATCGGGATTCACGTTTCTTGGGATGTTTGCCATCGTAAAGGTGTCTCTGGGGATTTGCATTTTCTGGCTGTGCTGGTTGTGGTACGTTATGCCGAGCGTGTTCATAATGTACCTTCCCGTCGTGGTGGTCGACAGGCGTTCGAGCTGCGAGATGCGTTGTGCTTCGGCTATTTCTTTCAGGGTGTTGTATATGCCCAGCTGAGCCAGGAGCTCGGTGCTGGTCGATTCCGGGAGGCCCAGGGCTATCTTGTACATTTTCCTTATGAGCGTGTTGATCTTGTTCTTTTCCGCGACGTACCAGTTGTGGTAGGCGGCTACGTAGGCGATGTGGCTGACAACGAAGGAGTGGATCAGTCGAATGGCGTTTTCTTCCTTCATGCCCGCGTGTCTATTGGTAATTTTCTTTATGAGTCTCGTGGCGCTGGTGACCTCGCCTTCGATCTTCCTCATGGTTTCGCCGTTAGCGCCGTTGGCCTCAATGATCATTCCGAGAATTTTGATCTTGTTTACTTTGGGGATTGCGTTTCTTGGGTGTACAGGCCGATTTCCTCGTACTCCCGGGGTCCCGTGTAGCTCTTTGGTGGCATGCCTCTGCGCGTGGGCCGGTAAAGGAGTAGTTAGGACTTGCTCGGGGAGCATTTGAGGCCCGCTTCTTGGAGGTACTCTTCGACTTTGTGAATGGCCGTTTGTAGTGCGTTCTCATCTGGCCGTCACTGCCGCGGTCCGCCCAAATCGTTATTTCGTCTGCGTATATAGCGTGGTGTATTCCTTCGATTTCCTGTAGTTTGCTGGGGAGACCCAGCATGACTAAGTTGAAAAGGATCGGAGACATAACTGAGCCCTGGGAGATACCTGCACTTCCCTGGGTTCGTTCTTCGGACTCGAGGTCTCCAACCGTCAGAGTGCCTTTGCGATCGTTCAGAAAGTCCCTCACGTAGTTGGAGGCCCTTTCCGGACTTGGATTTGCTTTGGGTTTCGCCCAGCAGGTGCCTGAGCAGTCGCCATGTAGTTCCGTTGTGGAGTTGGCCATCCGCGGCGTTGCAGACTTCGTCCCACTGTTGCTTGCTCAAGGTATTGCAGTGCTCTTCGATTTGTTTGTTTAGTTCGGCTATCTTTTCCCCAGCTTTCGATTGAGCCGCTGGCCTTGCCATCGGGTTTGTAAGGATTTCTTGGCTTCCCAGAGGTGAGCGAGGCGACTGTCCATCTTCTCCGTTAGGATTTCGGGCGTGATGGTTTGCGTGGCCTCCCCGACTTCTCTGGTCAGGTCCGCGATCCATGTGTCAATGTCGCCGATCGGCTCGTCGTCTAGCCTGATATCCCGGTGCTTGCGGAACTTGTCCCTGTCTGTCCATTTGAAGCTTATGACCGGGGGGGGGGGGGGTCCCATTCGGGGGAGGGATCGCGATTTCGATGATCATGTGGTCGCTACCTAGGTCTTCTAGGGTGTTCCTCCAGGTAGCCCTCTCAATGTTTTTGATCATTGTTAAGTCTGGTGTGGCATCTCTTGCAACCGAATTGCCCATTCGCGTTGGGGCGCTGAAATCCGCGATGAGCATGTATTTTAAGTCTTGCGACTCCTGCCATAACTGTTTGCCCTTGGTTGTGGTGTGGCCGTATCCCCAGGTATGGCACGGAGCGTTGAAGTCCCCACCCACTATTAGCGGGTTCAGGCCGGCGAGCTCGGCCGCCTTCTTGAGCAGGGAGAGAAAACGCTGCCGTTTTTTGGATGGGCTACTGTATATGTTCAGTATAAAGATGCTATTCTTTTGCATTCTGTTAGGAATAATCTCTATAATTATATGCTCGGCCTGCGGGACTTTAATCTTATGTTCTATGGGTACTAGGCCCTTTCTGATTAGTGTGGTGATGCCCCTATCGTTTTGGAATTTAGGGACGAGGGCGCGGTAGCCAGGGATGTTGGCCGACGCGCCCACGGTTTCTTGTAGCATTATCACATCGGGTTTCGGTTGAATGTTTCTTACGTATTGTTGTAGGACCGGTTTTTTCCTGGCTAGACCTCTGCAGTTCCACTGCCAGACCAATAGCTCTTCATGGTGTCTGGCAATCCTGGAGTCTTAAATAAGGAGCTGTTGAGAAACTGGAGCGGTGCGCGGGGGGCTGTTCCATCATGGGAACGTCTGGGATTACGGGATTTATATTATGAGTTCCCGCTTTAGGCTGTGGTGATTGCGACAGGGACGGTGCCCACATCGCACGTTCCTCGAGCTTGACCACCCTGGTTGTGAGGCCGGATATGGCGGAAGACGGATTGCCGATTGCACTTTGTAGTTCGGCAAGCATGGCTTTAATTTCCGATCTCGCCTGTTCGGTGCGGCTGGTGTCTTGGCTTTGCACGGCTCGCTTTTTCGCGGGTGGCGTTGCTTTGTCCTGTTCCTCGCCATTGTTGTTCGGAGCAGGAGTGCTGACGGGAGTGGGTCTAGGAGGTTGCGTGGGAGGCGCGACCTTTCTCAGTTCGCGTACCTCTTGGGTTAGCTGTTGTAATAGGCTCCTGAGCATGGCGTTCTCACGTTTTATTTCTGCAAGAATCTCATTGTCTATGTTATTTGTGACTTGCGGTTCTGAGGCAGTTACTCCGTAGACGCCGCGCCTTGGCGCACCCTTGACCGCGTCTGCACAGCTCACCTTTTCGGGGAGTGCCTGGACCTCCTGAGTGCCTTGGCGGCGTCGACTGGATCTGGACCTGGCTCGACCCGCGACTGCGAGCTCTGCTCCTGGACCGACTGTGCTGGCGGGATCGAGGGGTCCCGGTAGCCGATGTCGATCTGGACCTGGCCCGGTCTCTGCATCTGGATCTTGGCTTTTGCAGGGCAGGGGCTTGCTCTCTTCCGGATTCCTTGACCGCCTCGAGTTCTGCTTCCGCTTCGGCTCTTTTCCTTTCCCATCTTGTCAAGAAAAACAATGAACCAAAACAATAGTGAAGAAAAACAATGAACAGATTAATTTGGTGAAATCATAGAAAAACAAGCTAACATGAAAAAAGACGAAAACAGAAAAGATAAGTTACTAAATCACCACACTTTTTCTATTTTACATTTTTATTTTTCAACAAAATATATTAGCAGAGCAGGTTCGGGTTAGAGAAACCTAAGCGGTCGACATTAATCCGGAGCTACCGCTACGTACAAGACGTCATTCATAGCGTTCTTGCGCGGATTCGGGACGTTGTGCCTAAATTATTACTTATGGATAGCGATGTTAACCAGAATAACGTGGCGTGCACTACATAGTGGGGAGGAACGTCCCCGAAAGCAGGGATAGAAAAAGACAAGACACAGT
Source organism: Dermacentor variabilis (assembly GCF_050947875.1). Taxonomy (NCBI): domain Eukaryota; kingdom Metazoa; phylum Arthropoda; class Arachnida; order Ixodida; family Ixodidae; genus Dermacentor; species Dermacentor variabilis. The sequence continues at coordinate 38,157,769 of NC_134571.1, forward strand.
AATGACGTGCGCGCGGAAAGACAGCGTCACTTAGTCGGAAACATCCGCCGCAGGCCAGTGGCTCTGGATGGATGTTATGAGCGTACCCTTTGGAACGGGGTGCTGGGTTGCGCCACCAAGCTCTTGCTATTATACTGTGTAATGTCCTACCTAGGTTAAACAATAAAAAAAAGAAAAAAAAAAGAACACGATGAACTCTCACAACCAAATTTTCTTATCCCCCACTGCGAACTGTGCTTTTGTACGTCTCCGTTTTTTGTCGTTTCCCTACTTTTCTTCCACCAATCCTCCAATCGCCTCTTACTCTAAAGAAGCGCAGCAGTGACGTCTAGCGTGTAGCCACGTACACTTCGGCTGGGTAGACGAGCGGTGAGATTAGTGTTCATGCGTCTTCTCAATGCACAGTGGTCGGCCTTCAGCCGTCTAAATGGCGTTGCAGAGAGATTAGCAGGCACTTCTACGTATCGTGTTGGAGAATAAAACGCGAAAGGTGCGATAAGACATGGATCTTGCACCTGTTTGCGTTTTCCATTCCCTGGAGTGATTGGTGTGGTCTCGTATTTTGTATTAGGCGCGAGTAGCAGTGCCTAACGAATGTTCAGCAACTGGTAACTCACTTAGCGCTCGTAGGACAGCGAGGCGCCACTGCGCCGTGCGCTGACACTGTGTGCAGATCTCAATTTAGGCGCTTCGTATCCCCAGCGCAGTTTATCACTGAAGTTTTCTTTTATTTTGGCTCAAATCTATTCTGCCTCGTGAAGAGACGGGACGGTAGAATTTCTTTAATTCGCATGGGGCTGACGCATGCCTCCAACAATAATACGACCAAAAGAAAGAAAATATATGTGTGCGCCGGCTTCCTACATGCTCTTACGCTACCAGCTCTTCCTTCCTCTTACGCTCTGCAGGAGCAGAGCGTAACACGTGAACTCACGTGCTAGTAAACAGTTGAGTGACATCCAGTCAGATTGATTGATTGATTGATTGATTGATTGATTGATTGATTGATTGATTGATTGATATTCTGAGAGGCGCCTGTGTAAAAGGCTGCGGATTATATTTATTTATTTATTTATTTATTTATTTATTTATTTATTTATTTATTTATTACAATACTGCTGACTGCCTCTTCACGGCAAACGATACCCGCAAGGTCGCAACACATAAATGTATCTCTCTCTATCACTCTCTCAAGATCATTCGTATGCGCCAACGCGCCAAATGTGCTGATATGTGACGGCGTGGTACTACGAAAGTTGGAAGAGTATTTTTACAAATAGCATTTTGTTCCGAGGAGCTTCGCACATTAGTGAGCAAGGAACTACTTCCCTCACTGTATACAGTATACTGTAAAACGCAATACCAACTCCGCGCTAGTAAACAGTTGAGTGACGTCCAGTCAGATTGATTGATTCATTGATATTCTGAGAGGCGCCTGTGTAAAAGGCTGCGGACTATATTTGACTATTTATTTATTTATTTATTTATGTATTTATTACAATACTGCAGACTGCCTCTTCACGGCCACGGTATAGGGGTTAACATGAAATATAAATGTCCGCAATCAAGCAGCTATGAAGCAACAAGAAGTAACAAAAAGCTTGCCTGCATGTACATGCCCAGCATGCAACGTGAAAAGAAAGGAAGGTGACATCGACGCGTAAAGTTCACAACAGTTGCTCCGCTCGTCGAAGAAAAGCGCGTTAATTGTACAGAACGAATGAAAACACACACACGCACACACACACACACACGCGCGCGCGCGCGCGCGCGCTCGCGCGCAAGGTGTTTGGAGATATATGGCAAATGTGCGACGTAAGATAAAAAACCATATCAAGCGCTAAATCTGCAGTATCATAGCTGCTCATGCAAAACAGACAAATATGCGTCCATTGTATGAGTGCTCGAGGCTGCGTGTGGTAATACATACTATTCGGCTTTTGTTCCAAGAGAGAATGAGGATTGATAGGTTTACTTTATGCTCGGGCTTGTCGCAATAACATGGTTTTGTTGCTTTTTGTCCCACTCCACACGAGTACTATCTGAGGCTGCTTAACGTGCACCTATTAGTCGAAGTGCACGGACGCATAATTTTCGCGCGTTCAGTCCCCACCGAGACGCCGCCGTCGTAATCGAACCCGCAACCTCGCACTCGCCAGAAGAACGCCAGAGCCGCCGAATAGGCGAGTGTCGCACCCGTCCTCCTCTCCGCGGCCCGACCAGTCCCGCGCCCGGACGCCGCGGGCACTACAACAAAGCTTTTTTTTACGCAGCACGGAGCGTGCGATGCGGGTCGCATCTTTCCAGCAGCGACGAGCAATGTCAAGAGTCCGCGGTCAGAGTGGTTAGCTCACACTTGACCCGCAGCTCGTCGTCTCCCTGCGCGGGTCCTTTTCACAGCGGACCGGCAGTCATTCGGAGCTGGCTCGCTTCGCCACAATGCGGGCGGCTGCGGCGGCGTTCACCGCCGTGTCGCCGTGCCTTCCGGGCTTCACTGATGATGGGGTAAATATTGACACGGTGCTTTCTCTGCGGCGAGGCTGTTTGCGCTCCGCCGCCGTCACTGCCGCTGTTGCTGCTGCTGCTTCTGCACTGCGAGTGTACGGAGACCGGCTCCAGTGCCCCGCGGCCACGCATGTGCAGGCTGGTGGTGCTGGTGGTCTATTTCCGCACGGATTATGTGCTTTTACGCCGCCCGCGCGTTTCCACAGACACCCCGCGCGCGCGGTGTCGCCGTTTCTTTTTCTTGCCAAAAGTACTGCGCTCCCTCGCTTCGCGAGAAATACGAAGAAAGAAGTCGCGCGCGTTTCGGTTCCGATCGCTTCGCTTTTTCGTCTGTTTCCTCCCGGCGCACCCACGTCGTGCCTTGACGACCTTCCCGTTTCATCTCTCTATTATCCTCGCTCGCGTACAGCTTTCTCTCTGTAATCGGCTCGTGTTTGTCGCGGACGTGTTTTGCTTCGTTCCTCCACGGTCGAAGGAATCCAACGCGCGCCTCGTGCGGGCACAAAAGCTGCAGAGCGCACCGCTGCCGGCCCAAGCGGGAGCGTGTATCATCCCCTGGAAAACAGTTTTGCCCAACAGGCTCGGCGCCTTTCTTCACGAGTGATGACCTCCTCACGGAGGTAAAAAAAAAAAAAAAAAAGAATCTTTCTCTCATTGCTGGCATCTTCCCGACTTCTCTATGCTCTGTATACGAGCGTGTTCGTTTATTTCTCTTTGTTTTTTTCCCCCGTGCTTTGTTTAAGCGGATAGCTTCGTCGCTGAGCACGCGCACTGCCGTGTGTACACACCTGCGATGGGATGGATGATCGACGACGTTCGCGTCCGCAGGATCATTCTGCGCCAGCGAAGCGAGGAGCTTTTATTTCCCTTCGCTTTCCGGTGTCCTGCTTTGCGCCGGGGAATTATGTTCCGTCTCGCGTGCGTTCCTCAGTTCGGCGCTCCTTCCTTGCGTCACTGTGTGTTTTATTTAATGCGAAAGCATTATATCGCTCATGTGGCAGAAAAGGCGGCGGCGTTCGCAACGAATGGCAACAAAAATCATCCTCATCAATGACGTCATCAGCGTCTTGTATGACGTCAGTACTAACACGGAATCATAGTTAGAGCAAGTTAAAGTGACTTAAGGTGGAGTAAAGTGAATTAAGGTGATGTAAAGTGAATGAAGGCGAATTAAAGTGGGAGAAAGTGAATTAAGATGGATTAAGGTTGGTACAAATTAGAGCAAGGTGGACTAAAGTAGAGTTGGGAAGGACATGTGAGAATGTATGGCGTCACGTATCATGGACGTAATCAATTAATTGGAGAAGTCATAATGCTTTCGTATTTAAAATCATGTAAGGATGCTTAAGTGGCTGTCAATTTTTGGTCACTTTCTTTCCACGAAATGTGTAGCGGTTTGAATAATTAAACATGAACGCGTTACGCACGCCTGTACTCAGTCTCACCAACGCAGTACTAGTAGCTCGTTGTTTTTTTTTGTTGTTGTTGTTGTTTTTTTCATCAGAACATTAGGCCAATGAAGGAGGGAGTTACTGCTGGCCTGCACTGTGACTTTCTATAGCTGAGTCTGTGAACATTTGAACGTCGCCAGCATAGAAGGGTGGGATGTGGGAATAAAACCCAGAGAGAGAACAAGAAGGTTTACTGATAGGGAAACGCGAACCGCCCCAATTCATGGCCGATCCCCCACGGCGGGTATGCGCCACTTGTGCAGAGGAACAACAAGCGGACAGGTTGGCCAGAAGGGCGTGTCTCTAGCCTGCTGCTCCACACTGGTGTGAAGTGGCTCGCGTCTGTCGCAAAGCGCCTATATAGCAAAGAGGACAGGAGGGAAAAGAAATAATACGCAAAGGGGGCTACATACGAAGTTCTTGTATAAATCAAATCGCTCGCCTTGGTTCTCGTGTATACGGCCCGGTAGATTTTGTGTACGTGCGTATGGGTGCGTCTGTGTGTGATGCCTGCTTCCCCCACGTACAATTCGACAGCGTCGAAACAACTAGGTAAGAGCTAGAAAGTCAAACATGTCGATAGCATGTGTTGCGCTCGCACATATGGCCTAAGTAAAATTTAAAAGCGAGAAAAGAAGATGTACTGCATTTAGTACATGAAACCACAAAGTTCTCTGGGTAAATAGAACATAACACAGTAAGAAAATCAGGTGGAGAATCTGCCGTTAGAAAAGTGAAATAGCTCGGAAAAAAAGAAGATATCGTAGATATAGTTTCGAGATTCAGACCAGTGCCATTAAGGATGTTTGCAAGAGTTGCAATGTGGAACGATATCGACTGGCGTCCGTACTCGGTACGACAAAAAAAAAACGCACCACTCATGGATCATTATGCCATGTAATGTAAACATACTGATACCGCGTGAGATTGAGCAATACATGAAATATCTGATCAATATATTGTCACGTGGTAGCGACGGTCAAGAAAGAAACAATATCAAAACTTGGAGTTACGAATTTAACTCTTTATTGAGCGAACTCGTGCCCAGCAGAACAAGCGACACTCAATCACAACGATAGCGGCGAGCACAGTCGGCGATCGCCGAGAAACTGATCTGGCGGCGGCTTCTATACATGTGTCATCGAAGGTTCCAAAATAATCGCTGGTGCCAGCCTGTCTTCCAGGAAGTACTACACAATTCGCCTTGCGCATACAGTCAGACTACACAAGGTTCAGTGAACCCGCCGTGCTTGCTCAGTGGCTATGGTGATAGGCTGCTGAGTACGAGGTCGCGGGATCGAATCCCGACCACTGCGGCTGCATTTCGGTGGGGGCGAAATGCGAAAACACCCATGTGCTTAGATTTAGGTGCACGTTAAAGAACCCCAGGTGGTCAAAATTTCCGGAGTCCTCCTCTACGGCGTGCCTCATAATCAGAAAGCGGTTTTGGCACGTAAAACCCCATAACTAAATAATTAAGGTTCAGTGACAGCAGACAACGGATAGAATGATCGATAACATTCGAGAAACTTCCGACACATGCAGGCACGTCCTGCGTTGAGCAATGACGTTTAACCTTTGTTAGCCGGTGAAAAAGCGGTCACCCTGAAAAGATAAATAAGTGCACGTGTCAATATACAAGCCAAACGAAAAGCGTATATGGTTATAACCGGAAGTATTTTGGAAATAATAATAAAAATTAAATTAAAATAAATAAATAATAAAAAACAATGGAATGTCTGTGCGCCATACGGTATATTTGCAATGCCACTATTGGCACGCTTCTGACACACGGTCAGCTAATGTGCATTTTCTTTAGATGCGGAGACCTCCCCCCCCCCCCCCTTAAAAAAGAAGTTTCGCTCGGAAGACGAAGCTCCGATTGCGAGAGCAAATTAGTAGATAGCTGTATGAAGTAAGGATAGTAGTTTTATCGGCCGTACGAGCCTGTAAACATTTGCTTACTAAATTAACCAAGATAGAATATGTAAGCGTGACTGAACGAGGACGTAGGAATAAACAGACACACAGAGACAGCGCTGTGTTTGTGTGTGCTTCTTTCTACGTCCTCGTTCAGTCGCGCTTACACATTCTATCATGCATTCAAACCAACTAGCTCGCCAACGTGTTTTAACTAAATTAACCAGCACGGTGTCACGCGCGCACAGGTAAACATGAACACATCTCGCTCGTTCAGCGCGGAAACTCGCTGTCAAAATGCTGGAGTGAGGACTCGCGGCTGCAGCAGCGATCGAATTGGCCTTCGTGCATTCTGTCGCTTCAACGCCAACGAAACGTCGAACGCACAGAGCAAACGAAGCTCCCGGCACTGCGCGCACTCTGCAAACATCGCAGATCGCTCTGCGCGGGCGCGCACTTTGGCCGCGTCGCAGATCCCTTTCAAGATACGGCGCCCGCACTGCCGCACCGGCCGGAGAACTACCCCTTGCCCGTCGCGCAACAGGAGAAGGCGGGTTACCGGGCCCCGCCTTCCTAGCTCGCTCACGCGAGGTTGAGCCGTGTTCACCGGATCACCCTCTCACGCTTTCACTTGCACATACAGCATACGGCGCGCGGCGACGCTATTATCGCCCTCGGACTTTGTGCGAAACCGCACGGCGACGGCGACGGCAAGAATGCGCCTGGAGTGCTATCGCAATAAAACAAGAATTGTATGTTAGGCCCTTGACGGTTGTTGTCAAAGTATGTCGGTGCCCATTTAGTAGACCTGATATTTTATTTAGTTTGCCACAAATCTATTCTGTATGTTGGGTTGAGGTAAGGCTTTCAGAAACAAATTACAAGTTTTAATCTCACAATTTTTTTATCCTTTAAAGTATTAATTGTATAAAGCGAATAATTATTTTTTATGGCTTAAAGGGGCCCTGAAACACTTTTTATCGAAGTCGTAAAACGCATTTGAAGGTAAAATAGACTTTTTTTGGAATACTTTGCAGTCAAAGGTATTTCAGTTAGTTCAGCAAAAGCGGAGTTATTGGCAATCAAAGATCACTTTTGATCGCTTTCGCGGTGTGCGCATTCCTTCTTCAATGACTTGCACAGCGAACGCGACGGCGTAGTGGTGCGCGCTATGGTGTACGTCACCGTAGCGCGCAGTTCAAATTTGATTTTGGATGTTCACATAAAAGCCTTGTGCTGGCTTTCAATGGGCGTCAGTATGCTTTCAGAAGCCACGCCCCCCCCCCCTCCCGCCAGCATCCCATCATAACACACAACAGTTTATTTCAGAGTTTGGCGCCTACGACGCGCCAAACGCAAAAAAAAATGAAAAAGGAAATTTTCGGGCATTATACGAGCCAAAACCCCGAGCTGATTATAAGGCACGCCATAGTGGGGGACTCGGCATTAGTTTTGCCCACTTGAGCTTTTTAAAGGACCCCTCACCAGGTTCCATAACAAATTTTGGTTATACGCTGAAAGTTGTTACGTGTCCTCTAGGGAGTGTTTTGCCGCCAAAATTTTTCACATCGGCTCATTAATAGCCGAGATAGAAATATTTCAGTGCCGCGAACCTATGATTTCAGCAGGTGGGATCCACTGCCAAGCAAGACGCTCTCTCCGCTCACCCCGTCTATCTACGCAAGCGCAAGTCCTTCCCTGCATTCTCCCATACCGGACCTCGAGGATCGCGTGACGCTTACGTCACAGGCACCGCCTTCATTTTTTTTTTGCTCCTCGATTTTTTTTTCGGCGCTACGCACTTCCGCCGACGGCGTCGCGCGTGAGCGGTTGTCTCGTTCGCGCAGCGCACGGTTTTGCGCGCTGTGTACAAGGAAACATGACTAGCGATATAATTCAGTGCTACACGAATACTGAGGCAGAACAAACGTATCGCAGAGCGTGATCACCCGCTGGAGCACGTTAGAAAATGGCATTGTTTCGGTACCTGCGCACGTGACCGCACGACCATGGGAACAAGCAGACGAGGTGGAAGTACATCTTTCTTGCTTCGGTGCGAAGTAAAACAAAACATACGCAGACATTCCGTTTGTGTGTTTTATTCTTTCTATAAACTTCAATGAGCAAATTTAAGCAACAGATCGCACAGATAACAGATGTTGTCTTGAATAATTCTCGAATTCACGTGTCGCCACGAGCGACGCCACACTGCGGACACGATTACGTAGGCGCACGGGCACTATTACGTCACCGTCCGGCTTGGAGCGCGGCGGCCGCGAGTGAAGAGAGAAACGGCGTTCGGATCGATATTTCAGATCTTTCCGATGCGCGTAGCGACGTAATACTTTGCAGACACGATTGTTATCGCACGGTGTATACTCTGCGCTTGTCAGCTCAAAATGATCAGACCTAGTAAGGGGCCCTTTAACGTGCACCCAACGCGCGGTACACGGGCGTTTTGGCATTTCACTCCCATCTAAATGCGGCGGCCGCGGCCAGGATTCGATTCCGCGCCCTCGGGCTTAGTAGCACAACGCCATAGCCACCACGACGGGTCCAAGCGTCAAACGCGGTTGTCTTCAACGAACCGTAGTGAACTCAGCGAACTATCATCATCATCAGCCTGGTTACGCCCACTGCAGGGCAAAGGCTTCTCCCATATTTCTCCAACTGCCCCGGTCATGTACTAATTGTGGCCATATTGTCCCTGCAAACTTCTTAATCTCATCCGCCCACCTAACTTTCTGCCGCCCTCTGCTACGCTTCCCTTCCCTTGGAATCCAATCCGTAACCCTTAATGACCACCGGTTATCTTCCCTCCTCATTGCATGTCCTGCCCATGCCGATTTCTTTTTCTTGATTTCAACTAAGACGTCATTACCTAACGTTTGTTCCCTCACCCAATCTGCTCTTTTCTTATCCCTTAACGTTACACCCACCATTCTTCTTTCCATAGCTCGTTGCGTCGTTCTCAATTTCGGTAGAACCCTTTTCGTAAGCCTCCAGGTTTCTGTCCCGTACGTGAGTACTGGTAAGACACAGCTGTTATATACTTTTCTCTTGAGGGACAATGGCAACCTGCTGTTCATGATCTGAGAATGCCTGCCAAACGCACCCCAGCCCATTCTTATTCTTCTGATTATTTCAGTCTCATGATCCAGATCCGCAGTCACTACCTGTCCTAAGTAGATGTATTCCCTTATCACTTCCAGTGCCTCGCTGCCTATCGTAAACTGCTGTTCTCTTCCGAGACTGTTAAACATTACATTAGTTTTCTGCAGATTAATTTTTAGACCCGTACCCTTCGGCTTTGCCGCTCCAGGTCAGTGGGCATGCATTGCAGCTGGTCCCCTGAGTTACTAAGCAAGGCAATATCATCAGCGAATCGCAAGTTACTAAGGTAGTCTCCATTAACTCTTATCCCCAATTCTTCCCAATCCAGGTCTCTGAATACCTCCTGCTCCTGTAAACACGCTGTGAATGGGCAACCAGCGCTGGAGTTTTCACGACGCCTGCAGCGCCGCCCTGGCGGTCCGAACGTGCACAATGCAGCCGCTCCCGCGGACGAAAATTGCTACTGGTAGTGGCGTTGCGTGCCCTGAAAGTCGAAGGAAAACAAAAGGACGCCGACGATACTGTTGCGTATACAAGTGCCACAACTACGTCGGGATGAGGGAGGATGTATCCTTCTGCGTCTTGCCATCTAAACCCTACGAACAAGAATAGAGGCGGCGTTGGATCCAAGCAGTCAGGCGAGCGGAGTAAGTTCCCGTCTTGTCGCCCTATCAAGCGGTGTCGGTTTGGTTTCTAAATCGAATTTCGCACCTGTGCTTGGTTTATTCGATAGTGAAGACGGTGAGCCGTGGCAGACAGTACCAAACAGCAGAATCTGTGGTCGGCATTTCGTCGGAAACAAAATGAGCAATAGCATGCACCATCCACCATATGTACCAACCATTATTCCTTCGCAATACCACTGCCAAGCCCCTTCCAACGCCACCGCACCAAGCGAACGATACGAAAGGTAAATATTATCCATTCATTGCCAAGAATTATGTGGGAGGGAAGCTGCCTTGTAATACGAGTTGTGTGCGCGTACTGCCGGCGCACGCGCGACTAAGCCGCCTATGTGTTTTTACAAATGCGCATGCGGATGAGGACTCGGCGCTGAGATGCATCCGGTAAAATTATGTAATTAGTGCTAAATGTAGCCAGCGTTATTACGGATCCAGCAGCGGAGCACTCAAACCTTTGCTTGCGCGAGTCACCTGGTGCGATAAAGCTTTCTTCTCCATTGACTGCTATGGCAAAGTAACATTAGAACTTTTTATGTCTAGCCAGAGAAATATGGAATATCTTCAGGCCAACTAATACTTCCGAAACCATAGCGCAGCAGGACCGGAGCCATAGCTGCTAGATTTGCGAGGCAGGCCGCCACGCAAGCATAGCAACTGCATACGGCGCAGCCGTTAAAGAAACACACGTGCTCGCCGCGACACACTGTGAAAAATATATAAAGCTTAAAAAGCTTCTTTCGTCATTTCTTCACTTGATGGCGCTAGCTTCTTTAAGAAAACTGTTCACTTTAAGCGGCGCGAAAACGGAAATGTACGAACTATAATACGGCCGCGCACGTGTCTGTCGCCTGGTCGGGAGGCTGGAATATGCCGCGTTTCGTCGCCAGGGCGGCGTGCAACGCACTCTTTTCGACGCGCCGCCTATCCAGCGCTGGTTCCCCATAGCATTGGAGAGATCGTATCATTCTGCCTGATGCCTTTCTTTATTGGGATTTTGTTGCTTTCTTTATGGAGGACCACGGTGGCTGTGGAGCCGCTATAAATATCTTTCAGTATTTTTACATACGGCTCGTCTACAGCCTGATTCCGCAATGCCTCCATGACTGCTGAGGTTTCGACTGAATCAAACGCTTTCTCGTAATCAATGAAAGCTATATATAAGGGTTGGTTATATACCGCACATTTCTCTATCACCTGATTGATAATGTGAATATGGTCTATTGTTGAGTAGCCTATTGTTGAGAGCGAACTATAGTTATTGTATATGGCTCCTGCAGAAAGATAATTTATTTTACGTAATATCGACGCAACATTCGCAAAATCGTAGAGTCAGCCCAAGTGCGTAAACATTACGGGAAATTCGGAAGAACTGAAAGGTATGCGAAATGTCTCGCTGACATTACATACCGTGTCAACTGCTCATCGATTGACCCACCGTGGTTGTTTAGTGGGCGGCTATGGTATTGGGCTGCTAAGCACGAGGTCGCGGGCTCGAATCGCGAACACGACGGCTGCATATATGGTTCACTGCGGGAGCCATATATACAGTAACTATACAGCGAACGGGTTCGTCGCGGCCCCCGTGGCGGTCATGGTATCGACGCTACATAGCAGACATCAACTGACATGTTGGGCTTAAGAACAGCGTGAATGACAGGACGATAGCAGATACAACATACACAGCGTTGTGTACGTCGACTCCGCTTTCGTCCTCTCCTTCGCGCTGTTTTTACCTCCTTCATCATGAACCAACCAGCCGTAACCCAGGAAGCACAAGCTGTCTACTAGCCATCTTGATACAGCTTGAGCAAGCTAGAAGCAGCCAGAGCTATGTCAAGCTATAGTTTAGAGATATTCAAGATGGCTAGCACTTGATGTCTCCAAGCCATATGCTTCTTGCCTCATAATTTCGAAGGCGTTGCTGTGATACGTTTTACAAGGCCGAGCACGTCATTGTAACGTCACGTGTCCTGCGATTCAACAAGGACTAAACCTTTTGATGTCTCAGCAAGGTCCGCATGGTGGCTGATCGACGCGTTCGTCATTGACATCTGCAGCGCGGATCTTGTCGTAATGTGCCATTTTGTTTGCTGGCATGAAAGAGTCAAACAAAGCGTCACGAACGCTTCTACCAATGAGATGCATTTTACGGTGACGCTATGTCGTGGCTTTCTCGGGCTTTCATTTTCTCTGGTGTCCATGTATGTTCTCCCGGGAGCATATAGAGGAACACTTTTTCCCTTAGACGATAGACTGCAGGCTCCCTTACTGTATGCAGTAACTATACTTTTCTCTTAGTTTCTCGCTTAGGTTTTCTCTTAGTTCTGTGCTATAGGTCGTCTTTTACGAGTTTTCCTGCTATGAATGGTACAATAAATCAAGCTAATGCTTACGAATATCAACCCAAAATTGTTTCTCATACAATTCTTCTTCTTTTTCTATTTTGATTTTGTTGTTTAATTTAATTAATTAATTTATTTGTTTATTTGTAATGGCTAACTACCAAGACTGGGGAACTTTATGCACTACAGTGAAAACGATGTTATGGAAGAGCGTAGGTTAGGGCGGGTTGGTAATTCATAACTGAGGTTTTTTAGCGCACGAAAAGGGACAAAGGAAAAGGACAAGGAAAAGGGAAAAGCGCTGTGTCCGCGTCTTGCCTCTGTCTCTCGTCCCTTTTCGTGAGCTAAAAAACCTCAGTGATAATAATAACATTTGGGGTTTCACGTGCCAAAACCACTTTCTGATTATGAGGCACGCCGTAGTGGAGGACTCCGGAAATTTTGACCACCTGGGGTTCTTTAACGTGCACCTAAATCTAAGCACACGGGTGTTTTCGCATTTCGCCCCCATCGAAATGCGGCCGCCGTGGCCGGGATTCGATCCCGCGACCTCGTGCTCAGCAGCCCAACACCATAGCCACTGAGCAACCACGGCGGGTAACCTCAGTGATGTTATGGAACTTGTCATACTGTACATGCTTCGAGAAGGGCTGCCCTTTAACGTTGGAAGCTTTCGGCAGAGGAAAGTCAAGGGCTCCAGACTGGCATCACAAGCATCGGAACGCTATGCGCAATAAGAAAAAAGACGACTACAGCCTCGAGGTTGTAGAGCCTGGCTTCCTGGCGTTGCAAAACGCAAGGGACCTTAGCCACACCATTGGCCACACAGCCCATGCTGCGTTCCTGTCGCTTAGAATAATCCGCGAAAACTAGTCGATGACGCGTGCGCAGTCTGGCTACATTGAATCGAATTTTCAGCTGTGGGTATGTGCAACGGGGGTATGTGAATAGCAGCACTTTTGCGGTAGAGCAAACTCCTTTTCAGCGCAAAAATGTGTTGCAGTTTCTGAGCCACCGGATTTTCAGAGGCTGAGTTTCATTCTCGGTATGTGTTTCACTGCTGTTACACTGACTAAACCTCAGTTGTCGCATTACTTAGCGTCGACGCTGAGGTTTATTCCCAGTCGCGTGCAGCTAAACTGTTGATAACATAAGCGCGACTTTTATTTTCCTTTCCTACCCCACATTGAGACTGAACTTAAGCGCAGAGTTAAGTGCACGCAGTTTTTGCAACGCGCCTTTTCATTTCAGAGCACACTGAACAGTAGCAGGATTATTCTGGAAATCGAATATTTAGGACCAGCGTCTATTCGCCAGACCTACTTACCTGCGGCAAAATGGGTGACGAAAACACGGAAAGGTCGACGTCCGCCACACCACGCGGTTTATCAGAAGTCATTGTGAGTATCAACTTTGCTATCAACTGCTCCGTTATTCACACATGAGCCCTCGTTACTTGTGCGAGCGATCCCGCGTCTGCCGATTTCCTTCCAGAACCACATGTCCATCCACAAGATCGAAAGCTTGCTGTGGTTCACGCGTATGTGTTCCGTGGTGTTCACGCTTCTGTACATCATTCCACTGCTCGAGTAAGTATGCTCCGACGGTGCTTTTCCCATGCCCTACTTTTCGCACTGAATTCGGCTTAGCGGCGTTTCGATCGACGACATTCCTTACTTTATTTTCCTCGTTCCAGTGCCAACCCATACACCTGTTACCAGCGCGCTTTGATAAGCAGCGCTGCCACAAGTGCGCTGCGGTTACACCAGCGGATGCCGAGCATTCAGCTCTCTAGAATGTTCTTGAGCCAGCTGCTGATTGAGGACAGCTGCCACTACCTTTTCTACTCACTCATCTTCTTGTTTGCCCAGCCCATGACATGTATCCTTGGAAAGGTTCATTTTGCTTCAGAAGTTTTCAAAATACACAGCTCTGTCGTCTTTACCGCTGAAAAAAATAACATTATGTAGTTGTTTTGTGCACCCAAAGTTAGGGGATACAAACTGCCAGGCGTACAAAATAACACAGAAATGTATACAATGGAATGCAAAAGGAGTACAAAAGAGTACAAGCATGGTTTTGGGTATGCTTGGGCCCACTATTTCTAAGGCTTCCTAATGTCCGTGGAGAGATTAATATTAATAGACAGAGTGGATATAAGAAACTGGCAGTCATAGTGGAGTTTTAGTAAGCCCAGAGTTCATAATGTGGCACGACCCAGGCTATTACATCTTAATTAGTTGCACCATTGCCAAATTAACAAAATACTTGTTACTTCCCTCCATATTTTCCTCATAATTGTTCTAGCCAGGCACCAATTATCAGCCACTTGCTTTTTTTCCTTTCTGAAAACCAGATGTGCAAGTGAAATTCGTAAAACTCGAAATAGTGATCATTGGTGTCGCTTTCTATGTCCTAATGGACAAATTTGGAAACTAAAGTTCTGCATCAGTCATGCCAATCATCAACATTAAATTTTTGCATCTAAACATGCTCAGTCATCTACTGTAGTCTGAAAGATATGTTGCATTGTGAATTAAAACTGAATTGGTCATAGCTTGGAGATCAAAGTGTGTTCGAGGGCACCTCACTAAGTTCGGGCACTGCAAACAGGCAAGTGCAGCACTTTGATCACGCAGTGGCAATCGTGTTCTTGAAGTATGGCATGGCTGTATGGCATGAAACAGCCGAAATTTCGAACAGAATCCTGTGCACCTTTCCTCTCAAGGGAGCTGCTCTTCCAGGCAGAAAGCCAAGATCGCACGTACAAATGCCTCTTGTGTAAAACACACTGCTTGGGATGTCACCAATTGTTGCACGGGACCTCGGTAAATTGTCCAATACAGAACCCACAATATACTGCCACTGGTAGTGCACTGCATATAAAAAGAGGAGGACAAGGAAAAAAGGAGGCGGGTCTTGCAGCATAGACATGACACAGTCCCTCAGCTTCAATGTGGTAGAAGGCACAGAAGAAAAGGCACTTGTGAACACTAATTTTTGTTTTTTAATTATGGGGTTTTGTGTGCCAAAACCGCTTCCTTATTACGAGGCATGCTGTAATGTTGGACTCCAGAAATTTGTACCTCCTGGGGTTCTTTAACATGCACCTAAATCTGAGCTTTTGCATTTTGCCCCCATCGAAATGCGGCCGCCAGGGCCGGGATTCAATCCCGCGACCTCATGCTTAGCAGCCCAATACCAAAGCGTCTAAGCAGCCACGGCTAATTGTGAACACTAGTAGCGGTAGGCGGCAAAAGTCCATGTTGGCAGTGAAGCTTGCCTCCTGGCATTAAGGCAACGCAGCATTTCAATTTCTTCTATCTTCTCTAATAATGAGCCAATCTGAAGAATGTTTGTGGTAAGGCACACCCTAGACAGTTCCCTACAGCTTCCAGTGTTTAACCAGAGTTTGCAGTGGGGCCTGGTGTGGAGCCCTTTGAGAAGCATGTCATTGTCTGGAATAACTGAATGACCACGTTTATGACCTGTACATACTATCCCTCCCCAGTTCCCAGTTGGCTGTGTTCCCAGCATTTCAATTGCACAGCTGTGTCGCTCTTACCCATGGTGCGTGCTACACATTTCTAAATTTGCTATGCTGTTTTGGAACCTTGACTTAACTGTGCAGTGGTGCTGCTGCCTGTGTTTCTCTTCTCTCTCCTCCACTCCGCGAGCTTTTCACTGACCTTGCTGGACGTAAGTACTTCTCATTGAAGCTACCACATATGCAGACATTGCCAATGTTTGGTGTTTTCCATCATGCAGAAGTTTGGTGGCCGTTCTGGTCTTCTTGGCACCTGGTTGGTGAACCTGCTGGACCACCAGGGAAGAAACATCCTTCGACTTGTGGCATTCACTGAAATCTTTCTCATGCCACTGACAGTGTTCAGCGTTCTGTCGTACGTATTAAGGCTTCTGTATTGCATTAAAAGAGTATTGACATGAGCTTTTACTTTCTTTTTGTGCTAAATAAAGGTACGAATGAAGTCTTGAAAAAAAAAAAGATACTGGGAAGTGTCAACTTCGTACTTGTTTAGTATCATACTTTTTTTCGTGTGAGAAGTGTGGAGTAGAGTTCTTGCAACTTCGAAATCATATGCTAGTACTTCTTTAAAATGCTGTTGTATCTGACTTGTAAGAAAGATTATGTACAAGCATAAAGTCAGAACATGAGCAAGCTTATCTTGAAGTAAGAAAGCTGAAGTTTTGGCTCTTAAGATACTTCCTCTATATTGTCTAACTCATCTCTATAATTTATGGTGGATATGGTGTCCAGCTGCTGAGCACAGGGCTGCAGTATGAATTCCTGGCCATTGCAGATGCATTTTTAAGGCATTTATGTGCCGTGTTTTTGGTGCACATAAGATACCTAAAGCGGTTGAAATTAATTCAGAACCCCTCACCACAGTGTATCCCGTAGACCACATGTTGGTTGTAGGTTTGGGCAAGTTTATATAGCATGATTTCATGATACAGCATGCTTAGTCAGGTTCCATGCGTTATTATGGAATTTATGTGTAGGTTTTAGGCATTAAAACCCAGAATTTGCTCTTTACATTTCATGCTAATGTGTAGTGCGTTTACTGAAGAATTCATCACTACACAAAGAGTAGTGAATTTGTACACAACGTCAAATGCTTGTGAGGATACAAGCATTTTTTCTTCTTGTAAGCATCTTTAGGCTTATTGGACTGCCTTGTCAAATGTTTCATATACGGTGTAATGACGGAGAGAGCCTAACCATCGCCTTCCTCATGCTTGTGCTATGTTGAAACTGCTCAGTGCTGGTCCTGCCACTTATAGTAATAAACACTGTTGCAGCAGTACCATCCCCGAGCAAAATTTGCTGTCAAGCTGTGATTACTTCCTTACGTTAGGTACCATACGTGAAAATTGAAAATTGATGTGTTTGCCATCCTGGAGCAGCAAGATGTGTTTGCCGTCCTGAGACACACTGCACAGGAGGTTCCAGGATTAAATTTGGCCATCTGGAGTTCATTAAATGGACACTAAAGAGGAACACAAAATTTGTGTAGACTGATAAAGTATTCTTTGCTCTCGTTAATTTCACTGAAATAGGTTACAGCAGGTGTACTGTGTGTATAGTGTGGTATGGTGTGGATAATTGATATGATAGGTTTAGATTGACTAATATTTAGTGTGATGTAGGACCACCAGTGGACGCATTTACTTAAAGCTAGGAGGAGAAGAAAGTGCCGAGGAAATACGAAAAAACAAAGTCTTCACTATGACACATTGGGCGTATATAACTTCAATAACGGGGCAATAAGAGCAGGTGCACCTAAGTAACTTGTTCATTACTAGAGCTGGCATTATCGCACCTGAGGTTTTACGAGTATGTGCCTTTTAAACAGCTGTTTCCTTTTATATGGCTTTATTTACATGCTAATTTCTAAAAATATAAGTACTGCATTGAACTTTGGCTCCTTTGGTCCTTTATTACATGGAGAGCTATTAAAAGCAGTGTGCCTTCAAACAGTGCTGCTATAAAATATTTTGTACCTCTAAATGCTTGTATTTTGATACTCTCAGTGGGAAATTAGAAAAAAAAATATTTTTTTTTCCTCAATGCTGGAAATTTTGATGTGCCATAGTTTGAATGCACACTTTTGCCATTTCTTTTATGAAATGTAAGTAACGTATATTTAAGAGGTGCTGGATTTGTTCTGCATCATTGGATAAATTTTAGGACTTGCTGTTACATGCCTGTCAAGTGGCTAATGTTGAAACACTACCATTCAGAGCAAGAAAAATAGCACTAACGTGGCAGACACAAGAAAGTTGATGGGACAAACACTTGTGCATTAGCTTTTACAGTAGCTTTGCACAATAGCTTGTAGAATCGTACAGAGCATCATCTTTCTTGTGTTTGCCATGTTAACGCAAGGGTTATTGCTTTACATAAGATCTAACTTGCCCAAGAAGAAGTTCTGTTCAAATGCCATAATATTTGTGCTTTCAAGAACTGCTGTGACTGTGTTAGACTAGTTTTCACTTCCTTCTAATTACAGTGTTGCTTTGATCACACCACATGTAAAAACTGGTTATCAAGAAATCTTTCTAATATTTTTTTTTTGTTTTTCACCTTGCCATAAGGTAGCCCTGCTCAGAATAAAAAAGGTCATAATTAGAAAAAAAAAAAAAAACTTGCAGGTTCAAGAAGTTGGTGTGCTGACCATCATCTATCCTTAATGAGGACACAATAACAAACTATTCTATTCTATGCTGTGACAGCGCTCTTGTAAAACAAATGTATGTGTTATATATCTTGAAACCTGTTAGTTTCACATTCCTTGTATGCCTTTCTCTAACAGCTATTGTAGTGCTTCTGTTTGTGAGTATATCTGTCCTAAAGCTTTTCTGTATTACTGGTTATATTTTGTTCCCCCCTACGTGGTGCCTTTATGGTGATGTAGGTACTCTGTAAAAGAATAAATAAATAAATAATACAAAGCTACATTTAGGACTACCAGTGGCAATTTAGGTTTAATGTCACATTTTGCAGAAATGTGTTATTGTGGTCTTATTTATGAGCATTTTCTTAGGTGTAGCTTGGAGAGGCAAGTGCAAGTACATGGTTTATATGGTTTTGCAGTGGACGGAGCAGTTTGCTGACTCCATTTGTTTACTACCGCTTTCTGAGCCTTCGTTATTCCTCTCGTCGCAATCCCTACACAAGGTACGTACAGTTCCATATGCCAATCACTACCTCCTTCTATGCTAGATTTGTGGCTTAACTCCTTCGTTACTGCTAGAAATGTGCTCATTTTCTGTGCTTTTATGTTCTATAATTTTAATTCAAGACGTACTATAGTAGTCACAACATATGCTGGGATGCACAAAATTATGGCTTGATCACTGATGTTTTGAATCGTGATCACTGGTGCCTTGAGGTGAAGCTTCAAAGAAGCACCTCAAGGAACACAAAGTAGTGATTTTCTATTTTGAGTAAAGTATTCATTGGAAAAAAATCTGAAGTATACAAAATATGCACCTGGTTCCTAGTTCCCAACTTTTGTAAATCAGATCAAGCAAAAAAATTCTGATGAAGATTTATTGGCATCAATACAAGTCATAGTGATGCCCATGCTATGCGAGAAAGGAGTTGCTTTGCAAATGTGGAAACAGGTAAGTTCCTATTGTTCAGGGAGCATTTCTTTTTACTCATTGCAGCAGGCACCTGGTTTGTTTTTTACTGCATTCTTTAGGCTCGCAAAGCAGTTGCCAGTTCAGGGAGAATGCCGGTGCCTCCTCGTACTTGGTTGTTGCCTTTAATCAGCTTTTCTGTAGAAGCAAGGTGGTGTAGTGTGTGTTCAACTGTCACTGGAGCCTCCACATGCTTTGCTCAGTCTGTACAGTGCTGTACAGTAATGTGGAGTGTTGCACAATATTGCACAGTAATGAACAAGGGCATTTGAACAGGTGGTGTTCAAAATGGTAGGAGATTTAGATTACGGAAGAGTGCACATTTGAACTGGTTGGTTCATGATTACAAGAAGAAAACAGCGCTAAATGACAGGATGGAGAGGGACACAGACCGCACTGTTTTCTGCTTGTAATCATGAACCAACCAGCCCAAATGTGCACTCTTCCGCAGTCTGATCTCCTACTATTTTGAACACCACATGTGCAAATGCCCTTATTCATTAGTGGCCTGTGTCCCTCTCTCTGCTGTGGTCCGTGTCCTTCCCTTCATCCTGTTGTTTAGCGCTGTTTTCTGCTTGAGATTAGACTGCTAGTCAAGCTTCGGTTGAAGGTTAGTCTGATATCGACTGCATGCTCTTCTGTGAGTGAAAACCCCACAAGACAGGAAGGATTGCTCATAATAGCTTATGCATACGCTGTCGAAGTGCCGATGGATAATAACAACCCACAGTGAGGAAAATAAAGTTGCACTTGATATTAATTTAGCATAATTCTCAAATTGTCACGCACTCATGAGCATCTGCTGTTGTTTGAGATATTGTTAAAACAGCCTATACGGTGGAGCAGAAAATTGACAACCCGAGACGAGCTTCTGTGTCTTTACTGCTGCTGTCGCATAAAAATTAAGTTGCAGAGTCAACCAAAGTGCAAATTTTGCATCTTTTTCTTGAAGTGCTAGGAGCACTGGAAGCTAGTTTCGACAATACCCCCAGTCGAAGTGTTATTTTTCCAGGCTCCCCAACCTGTCAAAAATTGGAAACTTTGACAGATAGTTAAAATTCAGTCATCATTTCAGACAATGCAAATGATGCTGCTAGTAGAAGAATTTCAGCAGAAATGCTTAACTGTGCATTGAAAAACTGTCGATCAAATTTATCGGTTTTTATAGGTGTGGTATTGAAAGAGTCAGGGGCCAATGCTTTGCATTTCTGCACTAATGTTTGCCCTATAGATGTGCAGATGCATGCCTGAAACAGCATTAGTTTGAGATAGAATTCATCACTTGAAACGCTCATTGGCAGTAACACACCAGACTGTCATGGAGAGCGTGGAAGAGCTCAAGATGCAGTTACAAAGTGCAAGTCATTTGAGTGTAAAGGACTGCTGCACTGAGTTGGCCGAGTGGTAAAGTAAGTTCATGCTTACACACAGAACCAGGCTTCTTAGTGTTTCTGTGGAACTTGCTCAGCAGTAAACAGGGCCCTACAGTTGAAGGCAACTTCAGAAAAATAGGGGCGTTTACTCCTCCAAGGCGGATGCACACAAGCCTCCACAAATAGGCGCGCACTCTAGACTGGCGTCACGAGCCGGACGGCCGATGACCCCGCCAATGGAGAAGGTGGCCGCCCGTGCTTCGAACTGGGCCGAGTCACCTCTGTCGTGTGCGTCTGCCCCTCGTCAAAGCGAATTCTTAACTGTTTGTGGTGGTCTACCATGCCGGAAATATTATTGCGAGCTTACGATGCACCATTCGTGCCACATGCGTTTATTCTGAGCCGTGATCCGCCGACCAAAGATTGCAGCGAGCATCGCTGATGCTACGGTACGCGTCATCAGAAAACAGGACCCCACGGCGACACACTGTTACAAACAAACATCCTACGTGTTTGTTCCATGGTGTTTTGTTTTGTTCCAAAGTGAATTTACGACGAGGAAAGTTTGCCAAAGTCTGGTTCCTACTGTTAGTGGCGGGCGTGTTCGTGTACCGTCTCTCTGTAAAAAAAAAGAGTGAAAAAGAAAAAAAACCTATCACATTCTTGAAAATAAGTTTGGGAAAACATAAAACCAAAAAATATATGAATTTTCTGCTATTTAAAACCAAGAGTATTTGTTTAAAACAATGAATGAAGCACTTTTTGTACCTTTCCTGCCTTGATCGTCTTCTCGACCAGGTTTGTAGTGGTTTCGATAAACACATTTTTTTAGGTACTTGTTAAATAGCAACTGATTCATCTTAAGCTTGGAAAATGAGTAGTAAATGTGCCGTGTCCATGTAAACCAGCGTAAAAGCCATGCAGAGCTGCTCCATTTTTTCCCCTTTCAATGAAGCTAAAAAGCAGAGGACGTGCAGTGTTGTAGAAGGCACGGGGTTATTTTTCTCTTGAGATCCGGTAGGTGCTGTAGCATTCCAATTACGAGAGCTCTACCAAACCAGTCATCAAAATACAAGTCTTTATTTATACTGAGAATTATGCATTTTAGAAGCACGGTTTTTTGAGCGGGACTATTTTAGTCACAGTGGCTGTCGCGCTTTGGTCATCTGGGTGGGGCCTCCCCTTTTTTTCTATAGTTGTACCTTACTATAGTTGTATTGCTATTTTCTCTTCTTCTTGTGCAGCTTGCTGTGCCAACTTCTTGATAAGTTGTGTTACCAATTGCTAACTTATAGCATCATCTCTGCAGCCACAAAATTTACCAATGTTATTCCATTGTACAAGTTGGGGCACTAAGCACTAAATACATACCTGTATTGTTGATAAATTAGAAAATATATTGTGTGAACCTGAAATGGAAAGCTTTAGAATCAAACAATCTGTTTTGTAATGTTCTGCATGGTCTCAGGTAGGCTATAATACATCTAGCCTATTTATGTCTGACTTTGATGGATATCACCTACACCTCATCTTTGGAAGGCACATTGATGTGTACAGGCGCCCAAATCTTAAACTGGCGTGCGCGAGCGGCGACTTTTCCGTGCGTCAGTGCCGTATGACGAGGCGAGGCTGGAAACAGCTTAGCAGACGATGGGCCCAGCTGAGCGCGCTTTGTCCGCATGCGCTTAGCCTCAGACTCTTTCCAGCCGCGCGCCGTCATACGGCGCTGACGCACGGAAAAGTCGCCGCTCGCGCACGCCAGTTAAAGATTTGGGCGCCTGTACATTTCTTGAGGGTGACTGGCCTGGGTGAATGCCTTTCACTTGGCAAGGCCCCCAGCAAATGTGCGCAAACTCAGCATGTCTTTCCTTCCCCCTCTCCTCTCTCTATCTCATCTTTCCATTCCCCTTTCCTGTCCCCCAGTTTAGGGTAGCCAACCAGACACATTTCTGGTTAACATTCCTGCCTTCTCTCTTCCTTTCCTCCTCCTCCACATTGATATGTGTGATTTGTGGATAATATGGATATCAGAAATGTGCGAACCTAAAATTGAAAGCTTTACATCTAGCCTGTTTATGTTAGACTTTGATGGATATGCCACACATGAATATTGGGAAACCCATGGATGTGTGATTGGTGGATAGCGCGGATATCAGACATCCAGTCTATGCTTTTTTTTCTTAAACCCAATTATCTTGCTTCTTCAGCATGTGTTAGTAAAAAGTTAAACCTACTAATTCACAATACCCTCTTTATCATTCTCCATTTGTGCTTTCTTGTATTTGATCAGACACATTGTGATAATTTTGCTCCTGTAAAGTCTTAACATTTAGAAGATACAGTTGGGCATATCTCCATGCTTTCTGCTAGACTTGCTACTTTTATTGCTTTATTTAAATTGCATTCTATATAATACAACATCTAATAGCCTTTTATACAGAGTCCGGTCTCTTGCATGATTAATTAAGCCTATCTGAGAATCGGTTGACTTCCCTTGTTTGAGCATACATCAAAGTAAACAACAATGTTGTTAAGTTGCTGTGACATTTAACAGGGCTTCACACTGATCTTTACTTGCAACAGCAGTGGTTCACCATTAGAAATAATTGTTACTACATGCAATAACTGTTGATATTTTGCTTGCAGATAATTTGCCATGGTCCATGCATTACAACATTTGATGACAAAACATTAAACAAAACCCTATTACTTGCAGTGTACATTAACTAAATTTCCAATGTGTAAGTAATGAATTTGCTGATGTTTAGTCAAACCTCATTAGAATAATGTCGCATTTTACACAAAAATGGCTTCCTAAGCTATATCAGATGTAGTTATATCCGATATTCATTTTAAGCTATATTCATAAGAAGATCTATTACACTGTAATAGCAGCAAGACAAAAGTTGTTACAGCGAAGCTGTCTATGGGTTCCCTCCGAGAAAACCATGGCAGCGAACAGAAAACACGTTGCGGCAAAGCCAACTTTCTCACGAGTGCTCTGTCGCTCTCAATCTAATGTAGTTATCTTGGAAAGAAATCATACTGAAATTGGCCGCGAAGATGACTCTATCATTATGCTGAGTTTCATTTACTTGTCATAATTAGTTCACAGTGAAGTTGTAAACGTTACAGAATTGCCATCTGCTGTCAATACATGGGCACCTTTGGAGAGAGTATGGTTACCGAAAATGGCTGTAACTCTTGCTTTACCGAAACTATCCTGAAGCAAATTATATGACAATTAGTCACTAAGATGACTCTAACATTATGTGGAGTTTCATTTACTTTTCATAATTACGTAGTTCACAGTGAAGTTGTAAATATTGTGGAATTCCCGTCCACTGTCAATACATGGGCATCTATGGGAGGGAAATGAACAGCCCCATGTTTGTCTACTAGAATAAAACTCTAGTCCTTCCAAGTTTCATTCACCTAATTAACTAGGAAGTATGCTCAATTGCAAATTACAAACAAATATGTTTTGTTTCTTGTACTCCGTTGGACTGCGCCCTGGTCAATGCATATTGTTGCCCGCGTCGAGGCTTGGTTTAATGGCACTGCATCTAAACGGCACTCCATCGCAGCTGTGTCGACAACACCTGTGTCTTTAGAGTGGCCTCGTAAAAGCCCTCCGGCGTTAGCTCTGTGTATGTGTGACGTAGTATGTGCCAGATATTTTTGTATTTTGCGTAAATGACATATAGACAATTATATGTATAGTTACATACCAACAAAATTCTGCACCAACATAATTTATGCCACCATAGCAGCTTCTCTGGTCAGCCACCTTTACAGGGTGTAGTGGATCCTCATTATCTTTATTTGCTTCGTTATATCCATGTTCATTATATTGAGGTTCGACTGTAGTTCATTACGCGGCTGTGGGTGCTGCAGTTTCATGCCTTTTCATAGAAATCACTCAGTACACAATACAGCAGCTCATTTAACTTGGCACAAGCATTACTATGTGTTTTCACCCTTTGCAAACCTAGACATTGAATGACTTGGCTCTCTCCACATTGCATAGAATTATAACAAGGAGTTATATGATGCACTGCTTCATCTGGGTGCTGTGTATGACAACTCTGCTGTGATCCAGCTCAAAGTATCGCTTTCCTCTTGCACATTGGATTCACAAAATGCAAGTGCAATCCTAGTGTTAATTGACTGAGTGATGCAGATTGCTCTTTCAATATTACAGATGGAATTATCAATTTCTCATATACCATATGCTATGCTCATATAAGGACCACACTTTTGTGTCGAGTCTGGGTTTCTTGGGCACAGCCTGCACACAAGTGAAAAGTAAATTAAATGTGTATCTGCTTTGAAAAAGTCATGCTGTCTGGCATGAGCAACAACCTCGGGAGGCCTTCGTTTAGACTCATTTACTACTTAATCTGTTGTCGCTGGTGTGCAAACCATGGTGCACTTTTCTAAGATGAAACTGTCTACAGATGCGGTAACTGAGTTGCGCCGCATGTCAAGTCTTTCTTTTCCATTCTTTTTTTTACCTTAGTGTTGTTGTTTTTTCGGTGATGTCTGTTGCTGTTTGCTTTTCATTTTCGGTGGCCTTATGCTTCTAATATGTCCTAATGTGTTCTCTGCAATTTTGTAAATTACCAATGTTGTCACTATATATTCTACTTTTGTTTTATTTGTGTACAATGTCTAACCTGTGACCAATGCCTCTACGCCTGTGCCTTCCCCCCTCCATGTAAAACCCTCATAATGAGGGCCTTTGGGGGTATTTTGAATACATAAATAAATATGATGAAATAAATCTTTAGGGCTTTCACGTGAAACACGAATGGTATCTTATGGCTGATAGCTCCAGTATACATTTTAGTTTGCACAGCAGCAGTGAAAGCTCGCTGCACAAATGTCAAGCACGGGCAAAGCGTGGGAAATGCAAATGTGCTCAGACCGATGCACAGTGGCAGGCATTGCCCAACTCCTCTTTTTTAATGAGATTACATTAAAAAAAGGAGACTTAGTCATCTTACGCTTATGATTTATGTACACCCTTCGGTGTAGTAGTGATGGAAAAAGTATAAGGTTAAGAAGGAACACTACTATTTCAGAAAATGAAGCAGGGAGAGAGCTAGAGCTAGTAAATGAGGCCCCAGTGTTGTTCGAGATATATGGGAGCTCAGCAACTTGGTACTTGCTCCTGCTTCCTGTTCTTTATGACATGTTCCCAACCGACAGCGAAACATCTGCTCCCTTCCACCTGCACAGGACCGTCTTCCACGAGCTGCGTCTGGTGACAGAGTACTACGCATCAAGGCCAGGCTGCCCAATGTTCCTGAGGAACCTGCTCTACAAGACAATAAACGTGCTGTCCCAGCTGGCACCTCCGGTCCCCCAGTAGGAAGACACTGCTCTGCCAGTCTGGCTGAAGCCGCCACTGGACCACGAAACAAAAAGTTGTGCAGGGGGGGAGGGGGTCCTTTGAGGGAGGCCGTGCCCTGTGCAGCAAGCGGCAGAGAACTGTGTGTGTGCAGTCTGGGGGTGGGGGGGTCATGCAACTTTCATGGGCCTCTTCCCACCGTCTCTTTATTTGGTCTTCTGCACGCCGTATTCTTCAGCAGAGCTGCAGGGAGAGAATAAAAGAATCGGCAGTGTCAACTTCCTGGACATGCTCATGCATACAGCTACGGTCGTGCATGGTGGGTTGAGTTTGTTTTTTGTTTGAAAGCACAGGCGCCTCAAGTGTTTGTCAAATGTTTTTCTTGTATCTGTTTTGTTTGTTACAAGATCTAGCTGTCGTAATCCCGGTAGATGCCATTCCGGTATGACTTGCTGCGTTTGTGATGAAAATTAAAGGGAGAGTTAAATCATTAAAGAACAACATTGAATCGTTCCTCTGCCACCTATTGAATGATGAATGGTGTTGGTGATAGAGGGCACTAGTGTGTCAAGACTAATGGACAGATGCAGCTAGTCGAGCACATGCGCAAAGTAACATCCGTAAATGAAACAGCAGAGCAAGAAATGCTGACTGCCGTTATCTTGAAAGATCCAAGAACCATGTGTTGAACAGTTTAAGGGACTAGCATATGATGTGATCGTTGACTTAACCAGAGCACTTTTGCCAATAAACATGAGACTGTGTGTAAAAAAATGCTTGTCCTTTCTTCTTCTTCTCTACCTTATAACAGAACACTACACTGCTGCTCTTGGCTTTTCCTAACGTCAATGTACAGACACTCAATTCTTTATGAATACCATGTGAGCAGCAACCTGACAGTGTGTCAATGCTTTGTGGTGGGGTAGAGTAGTGAAATGCCAGGGTAGACGCATGTGCTTAATGCGCTTGCAACTTGCAGTATCGTCTGCTAGAGTGCTCCATTCGTTTTGACATGTCTGCCACGCCGTAAGGCAGTGACACACTTTCTGGTTGGCACGTACACAATAATAAAGAATTCAATGCCTGTACAATGAGTGGCGTTTTTATTCTAATTGCTTTCAAAAAATGTTTATACTTACTAATGCTTTGTTTGCACTTTGATTCTACTGCAAGATCACATTGTTCTAGTCTTTCTCGTTCAATAAAACACTTGCATCATTGTTTGCTTGGCTATTCCGGACTTGAAGAAACAACAGTGTATAAGTGAATTGCTGCACTGACTGGTTTCACCACCCTTCAGCAAGTAAAGAAAACAGCATCGATCATAAACGCACCAGGGCTGCTCTGTATTTCATATTTCATTAATGCAAAATCTTTATGATCCCAAAATGTTGGATTAATGAAATTATCGCATTAACAACAATCTTATGAATTTTGGATGGTAGCACCTGTCCCGTCCATTTTGTAGATTCTGCGCTAAAGTATTAATAAATCCTGTGAAGTTGCCCTACTGCCACCGGTTATTGGCACTGCAAGTTTAAACAGAGCGAAAAGATGACAAAGAACGCTTGCACAGAGGACAGCGCTGGCCCTGTATGTAAGTGTTCTTTGTCATTGTATTTTCATGCTGCTTAAGCTTTCAGTATGTTGCACCAGCTTGCCCAAACAGAAGTACTCCTTATCTGCACTGTTTTTCTTTTTAGTTGCTCGCACATGGTGGAATTAATCATTGTTCATGCAGCGTCTGAATAATGCTCGTACAACAGCACTTTTTCTGCTTTTACAGAAGAACTAGGCAGACAATGATGCGAAGTGTTATAACAAAAGATGCAGATTAAGAAAATACAATCTTGTAGCAAAAGTGGAAGTGCGAGCAGTGCAACACTAAAGCCAAAATTTTTACAAATTAGTACAAAAATGCCAGTTAGTGTATGTGTTTGGGCACAAATGCTTGTAAATAAAGCTTCACACCTTGTTAATTTTTGCGGTGTATACATGCAAGAACTCTTATGAGCTTCCTGCTGAAATGTTGCATATTGGTTGCACACAGAGAACATTGTTACCTGGGCGTAATTTGTGACCGTGCTATGAAGTTACGTTTTTTTTTTATATATATACCTACCTGCAGTTTTTCAATAAAATTGCCTGTGGCTGAGAGAGCAATTGTGTCATTAAATCAACTATCTGAAGATGCAGACATTACTCGTACGCAACAAATTGCAATGCTCAATTAATTCACGAAGTTCTACTGATTAACTTCATTTACTGAGCAGATGTAATTATTTGGAAGCTGTGCATAAATTGAGTCCTGTACACAAAGTAGAAGTTGTGAAAATAGCACCAGTTTTGAGAAAACGGCCCGAGGATCTTCCATGAAGTGCATTTGTGGGTACCTAAGCCACCCATGCATGCTGTAAGAAAAGTCAAGAAACGGCAGTGTATATTGTCAAGTGAATTGGGGATATCTCAAAACTGGCATTAGTCTGGACCTTTGATGATTGGCCGTGACTCCATTACTTCCAAGCTTCGATTCGATAATTGCAACATGTGCCATAAGGTGACACTAAAATTCTTTATAAAAATTTATGAATCACTTGTCTGAACAATGCGGTTTTGTGCCTAACAATAACGACATCTTAAGATAATCCAACTGACAAAACGAAATTGGGCTACCTGCTATGGGTGAGGTTTTGAAAGAATTCCTTCAGAATAATTAGAAAACGCACACATAAAAGCTACCTTGGGCTTGTTGGACTATAGGAAACCAGAAGTGCACATTAAACATCTTTACCTGGACGTATTTTGTGACCTCGTCAAGAGTCCAATCACGGCCTCCTTGGCTGTCTGCCTGGTCATCGACGCAGTCGTAGACGCGGTCCATTTTCTGGTACAAAAGAAAGCCTTAAAAGTCAGACAGCCTCTCGTGGACAAAAGTCCTAGCATCCTGCCTACAGTTTCTGGCATTGTGCAGCTACACGTCTTGCCCTAGTTGAAACTTGTTGACTTACTCTGCTGTCATCGTCGCAGAGCATGTCAAAAGCCTGATCACTGATTTTGCCAAACCTGTACTGTCTCTGGAGGCACTCTGTCACAATGGCTTCCAGCTGCAAATATGATAGCGTTTCATGAAGACAATTCTTTATTCACTGGAAGACTGAAGAAGCTTACTTCAATTTCCATTCGGTCGCCAACGCACATGATAGCATCTTTTCTGTCGGCGGCATTTTCATATTTACCTAGAAAGAAAAAATTTGATGTAAACATCACTGCAACAAATTGTAAATTAAAGCAACAACATTAACAAAGAACAGCTTTTCTGCAGGCTTACTGCATCAGAATGACGGGCACATATGCACATGGGTGGGCTTCAGTCCGAAAACACAGTTAACAATAGTGCACGCCACATATGAGGCTAACTATTGGACCGTGTCCTATACTGTACACTTCGATAAGCTCACTGTAACTGCAAATAGGAAAGAAATACCCTTAAATCAATGGTTAAGATATGGCAATGTTTTGAAATGTGGCACTAAATGTGCTATCACTTCATGGCACAGTATCAGCTCTAGTATTGTACAAGCTTCAAGAATTGTGGAGTTTTATTTCTTACATTACACTTGAACAAATTATTAACCACCTGAAATGAAACATTGTAGATTCAGATATGGCAGCTTGTTCTGTGTGTACTTGTTCAATAAATAAGTCTTCATTTGGCAATTCGTAACTTGCTATGCTTTGAAGCTGGTTTCGTACTGTTAGCTATCCAGGTCAGAGTGAGTTAACTATGTTATGCACTAATTATGCTCAGGCCAGTTATTTTTGCTTCACCGGAAGACCTACACCAACTTGCAAAGTAGGTGTATCGATCGAGTTATTTAGCTGCTGTCCGACAAGGAGATGAAAGTTGCGCTCTAACAGGTTTCGAAGGGAAAAAAAAACAACAAAAAGCTTGAGAGGCACGAGTTCCACGGCACTTGCACAAACATGGACACATGTGCACGCTGTTGCATACTAACGGCAGATGGTGGCCATGAGGTCGTCGAAGGGCAGCTCTTCTTCGCGTTGTTGGCCGGCGGTCCTCAGGGCGACAGCAGCGAGGATTAGCGTCGCCACAATTGACCTCATCTCGCCCGGCGATTCGGCGCTGCTCGTGGCCCCAGCTACCGCCCTTTCCTTGTTGATGTTGATGTTGAGTCCTTTCCATTTTCACATCAACTTCATCTTTGTTTCTATCTGCTCTAAGCATGCGGCGTTTATAAGCAACCGTGTTCGTTTCGCCTTGCTTTATGCAAGTGGCGTAGGCTACTAGCAAGAACTGCAACTCTCGTCCTTGTTTTTCATACACGTATCAGTAAATTTTAGCCCTCCAAAACATACGTTTACCGTAATCCTGAATTCGCTTTCCGGTACGACACAATGACCCCTTTAAAAAGCGCGCTGATTCAAGGTCGCGCGGCTCACAAATACGAAATTGGTTTATATGTAAACACGCAGCCGAGACCAAATTAACGTTAATTTTTTTGATAACATATTCCATTTTGGCAAATTTTCTTACCCATCAAACTTAATAAAAAATAAAATTTTTGTTCTTGCTAATGTACAGGATGGAGGTAGAATTTACACGCCACGCCTGCAGGAATGCGGTAGCATTCATGCCGGGGCATCTCGGTGTGTTTTGAGTGTGCGAAAACTGAAGCCACCGCGGTGTAGCATTTTTATTGCGCTTCTAATATTTTTAAGCACTTTTTTAGACTACACAGATTCTAATGAGGTGAGCCTTGAACATGCTGACGTCCAAAACTTTCGTAAAGAAAACCAAGAAAGGGAACGTGCTCAAAGTTGTCAGAGAACACTACCTTCGGGATGACATTTGGTGTGGATCGAAACTTTGTACGAAATGCAAGCATGAAAATCCCAATCTCGAATCGCTGCCTCAGAGTTTTAGCGATCTCTTCCCATCACCGCACTACGTTGTCCCTGACACTAACGTAGTTTTGCATCAGGTATGTAGCCAAGATTTCTTAACCGTTTGTAATCTAGCTATCAGGTATCACTCAAGCTAACTGTCATAGCCGGCCCCTGCTGAGCGCTTGCCACTCAGAATATGGATATTTTAACTAATGCACGGTATCCTTAATTATCTCCGCAGGTAGATGTTTTAAAAGATGCAGTCTTCAAGAACGTCATAATACTACAGACAGTTCAGCAAGAGCTAAGACATCGACATGCTCCCGGTTACAACGCCATCCGTGAAATTCTGGCTAACAGGGATCGGCACTTCTTTGTTTTTACGAACGAGCATCACAAGTACGTAACTGCACGCAATTACCTTCGTCACACCTGTGTCGTGGTCGCGGAATGACCAAATTTCCGTGCGTCACCCAGGGAGACATACATAGAACGTGAAGCCGGCGAAAGTGCCAATGATCGCAATGATCGTGCTATCCGCGCGAGCGTCAGTTGGTACTGCGAGCACTTGACAAATAGAGTGGATGTTGTGCTTCTTACCAATGACGAAGAGAATCGCAGCAAGGCGCAGGCACAGGGCCTCAAAGCATGCACATGTGCGTATTACCTGTCGCATGATTTCTTCAAACACATCGGACCTGTCATGTATTGATTGCACTCGACCTCTGTGCCTTGCCTTCGTTGCAGTTGCGGAATATGTTCGCAGCTTGAAAGACCATCCCGGCCTCCTGGACAAGCTTGCAAAACTGGAACTTGATGAAGCAGCTGTAAGGGGGCTCATCTAATTTTGTTTCGTTTTCATTTCATGTGCTTCTGAATATCTGCCGAAGGACAGAGTAGTGTGCTAATAGTGAATCTGCAAAACTATACTCGTGGGCACTCCCCTTGGTTGTAACATGTATTTATCAAGTGTTGTGTCTGTTGTTCCTTCCAACAGAAAAATGCTGATCGCCGCTGCATCTATCCTGAACACTTGCCTCAGGCAGAACTGCACCTTGGCATCAAGAGTGGGCGTTTTGAACAAGGAAAGTTTCAAGCTAGCCGTGACAACTACTTGGAAGGAAATGTTGTATTGGGTGATAACGAAGAATCTCGCAATGTAAGTTCTCTCTCTCGCATTTTGAGTGTGTATGATGTGCTGGATTGTTTTGCTCACTCAGACAATGGCAAGAACTTCACAACATCGGTTAATATTTGTGCTCCTAGATGAGAGTGAATAGCTGTACTTGAGAGAAGTCAAAAGGGGAGGTGTGGTCTTTTGAGGCATTGCATCTATCATCCACAAGAGTTGATGATAGTGTGCAAGAAATGCTTGCTAAGATGAACCTGTCATCCCTCACTTCCAGGCACCTATGTAACAGGATCATTGTCATTCTTTCGTTTTCCAAGAATCGTAATCATAATTTATTGCTCAAACTGTTTAAAGTACGCTAATTTTCTATTGAGTCCCATCATACTCTTGATGGGGTGCTGTAATGGCAGTCACTAATGATCAGTATGAGTTTTTTAGCAGAATTACACTGGTATGTTGCAGCAGTTTATCCTTAATTTAATATGATACGATAAAAGTTAAATTAATGTATGCTATAACACTATGATTCATGAACAATGGTGTGTAGCAAAAACAAACACCACATTCCAATTTTGCACATGTGTCTACATAAGCAATAAAAGAGTGTTTGAGAGCTTGAAGAGATTGTCATTAGTGCTGAAACTGAATAAATGGTGGTTGCTAGACGTTCAGTGATGTTTATGGTGCAATGGGTGGTGTTGGTGCAGGGATTTGGACAGGTGCCATTGTGACAGTGCAAATCGCAGGTGCGGGACGTTGGCGACTCTGTTCATCATCTTTGAGACTGCACATGGATGGTTATCAGGCGATGACCATGATGTGGCATGATCTGAAATGTGCTGAGACATGAAGGCAGAGAGTCGCTACGGCCCAATCAGAACTTTGATGCTTGGAAGACAATATCCAGTGGCTTCACCCTTTGCCTGTGGTACATTGGCACTAATTTCTTCACTGTGACTCCTTCTCTCGTCTCCTTCCTTTTTTGTTAACTTTCTTTTTTCGGCATATAGCATGATTAGCTGATTTTTCTTTCCTTTCTTCCAGTGTGCAAGCTACAACTCCATGTCATCATTTTGTTTCATCGTTAGCACACTTACGATACTCATACTAATCATGATACTCATACCATGTTACCACATTGACTCGCCCAGTTGTCCTTGATACAACTTGAGATTGTCATTTACAGTGATTTTCTGGCCATTGACTGATGATGCCTGCCATAGTTATGCACATCACAGTGTGGAAGGCCCCCTTTGTCTGCTTTTCGAATTCAGCACATTTTCCTTGCCTTGCATCTTCAAGTGCCATTGGATTTATGTACCTGTTATCTTTGTTTCATGTCTTCCCAACAGGTATTGATCCAAGGTAGAAGCAACCTCAACAGAGCTGTTCATGAGGACTTAGTTGTCGTGGAGATTCTTCCTGAAGACAAGTGGTCGCTACCATCTGGGCTTGTTCTTGTGGATGAAACACAAGATGAAGAGGACAAAACAGTGAGCCTCTTCTCCCATGCTTTTTTTATATGTTATGCTTATCTTTTAATTATGTGACCACTTGTAAGTGTAGACAGTTAATGATATGACTTTCAGTTACATGCAACCAGCCTGTGCATGAGCAGTGGGCTTGGTAATTTGTCACTAACTCTGATCTTCTCTGACTTGTCTTTAGCTGGGAAGTTTTGTTTGATGATACCCATAAAATAAGTGAACTCATTATTGAACAGAAGAACACGTTACATTCAGTGTAAAAGGCTGAAGGTTGTTGCACGCAAAGATGAAAATAGAATAGCTGCAATGATGGTCATTTGTGTGAGTGCCATAAAAGCAAGCTCACTTAATTGTGGTTTATGCGTGAGCTTTCGGCACTATTTCTTGAGTGTACTAGGAAGCAAGGCTGGGGGAGCCTGTAATAATACATTCTATTATAT
The DNA here is from genome assembly GCF_050947875.1 of Dermacentor variabilis. NCBI lineage: Eukaryota > Metazoa > Arthropoda > Arachnida > Ixodida > Ixodidae > Dermacentor > Dermacentor variabilis. Next base: position 38,191,650 of record NC_134571.1, read on the forward strand.
GAGTATTCACGAGGTTCTATTGCTGCCGTGGAGGTTTGGCACCTTTTGAAGGGCATTGCTCTTACCATTTCATGGCTCTGAAATTCTGGTCAAAAATATTTATACTTGTGCAAGCAGCTTATCAAAAGCAAATTGATATCAAATGTTCAAAGCATGCCTCTATTTCCATAAGGATGAAGAAGAATCGGTGAAGCTAAATCGTACTCCTGCCAAATCCAACCGGGTTCCAACTGGTCGTATCGTGGGCATCCTGAGGCGAAAGTGGAGGCCTTACTGTGGGATTCTTGCACCATCTACCATCAAAGAGGTGTGCCCTCTTTCGTTGATGATTTCATTAACTCTTTTTTGTGGAACTCTTTGTTGTTTGTTGCTAAAAAAGATAAAATAGGAATGTGTTTTACAAGTCGGAGTTTGATCAAATTCCAGAGCGCTTGTATTATCTCTGCACTTGTGCAATGAAGATTACAGAAACAATCAAGTAATGTAACATACATGTTGCTTTGTTTTATTTGAATTTGTGCAGAAATAAGAGCATGCCATAAAGCATGAAATTTGAGACAAAGATGGTAAATAACAATGCTTTGTTGACAGTCATGGCTTGTTTCCAGAAGTGTCATCTTCATGACGTAATACTGGGGAAGACTGCGAATGTATGCTTAGTTGATCAACTGATGTGACATTGCCTCACAGTAGTAGCATATGCTCATTGTTACATCCAGCAAGCACTCCTCTTCTCCCTCTTCCTCACCCAACGAGTAAAGCAAGGACACCAAAAAAGTAGTAGTTACTGCGACTCGTTACCCATTAAGTGAGAACTGCTTTCTAAGACATTCGTTGCACCATTTTTTTTCATTTTTACGCCACTGCTCTAAATTGATTAACATTGCCAATATATCAGAACCTGTGCTACAGATAAAAAAGATTCTCTTTAAAATTTATCACACACACTTTTGAAAGGAACCACTGCAGCTCCAGATACTTCCTATGGGAAACCTTTTGTTGTAATACAAGCGGTACCACTGCGTCTCAAGTATACCGTGAAGTAGTGCCTTGTGCAGTGATATTTGGATGTGTTATACACACATGCACACACACGCACACAGATTTAGTATGTCTGTGCCCTCAGCACAGCAAGTCTGTGTAGTGCATCCCAGCACATTGTGGATGAGGCTAATGTTTTTGCTGCTTGTGCTCAGGCTACCCGGCATTTATTTGTGCCGGCTGAACGAAGAATCCCCAAGATACGCATTGAGACACGGCAAGCAGAGACCCTGTGCCGTCAACGCATTGTGGTCTCCATCGACAGTTGGCCGAGAGACTCTCGATACCCACTGGTGAGTGGAGGTGCTTTAGGACTGACAGCTCCCTGTCTGTGATATTTCAGATGTCCAGTCCCACATTTTCTAGGCCATAGCAAAGAAAATGTGACAGCTTCAACTCATTGCTTTTGCTTCTTCTATATCATTGAATTCTGCTTTCACTGAACAAACAAATAAACTCTTTATAGTGATGCAGTTATCTTTGCATATTAGGTACAGACATGACCATGTGCCCTTTTAGGTGGTGTTTGTGTCTGGAAGGATTTAGCATAATATGAAATGTAATGCTAGTGAAATTCTGCCTTTCGATGTTGTTTCACATAGGTGGCTTCTAGTGGATCGAACAACAAAAAACACATGATGAATCTGTGTAACAATGCACTTGCCAATAATCTTTCTAAGTCGTCTGCAGGTCATAAAGGTTGCCAGTGTGATGCAGGGGTCCATCACCGCTGGCTTCCTGTGAAGCCTAGAGTCATTGTATGTCTTTTAAGAAGTAATCAATGACTGCTTTTTACTCATGCACAAAGAATAACCAGTTGTGGCGTTCATATGGTAAGCAGATTGTTTATATTGGTGAGGCTGACTGTTTCATCAATGTCTCATTTGCACTTGATGCTGCTTGCCTTGGCTTTTCCTATCAAATTATGCCATGCCAATGTTTGATGGATACAGATGCAGCACATGTCAGTTGCATAGTGTGCATGATGTATGCAGCATCTTTTCATATGCAGGAAGGATTCCTGATTCCTTGTGGTACAGGCTTGATGCTAATAAGGATAGAGTGTGCTTTGTGGAACCTAATTTCTGCACTCTTAATTTTGATTCTAACTTGCAGAAAAATTTGGGTCATTTGCATTTTATAGTTCAGTAACTGTGTCACATAGTATGTACGCTGCAAATTAAATGTTAGAGTTCAAGATCGATGTATCAAGATTCAGATTGAGTGATAGTTTTGGATTGTATTGTAGATAAATGATAGCAATTAGGCATTTCATGTCAATGGGTGTTTGCTTGAAAACCATGGTAGCTGAAGTAACACTGCACAGGCACACTCTGGTCTCGAGACATTGCAAAACTTACGAAGGGATGATGTATGTTGAGTGGCCCTCCAGTGCCTTCTTAGTGATTGTTGTGACTGCAACATGCTGCTAGTGTTTGGTCTCATTTATCCTTTCTTTCAGGGCCATTTGGTGCGCGCTCTTGGTGAAATTGGGGACAGGGCCACTGAGAACCAAGTCCTCCTGTTAGAGCATGACATTCCTCACCAGTGCTTTTCGCGGGCTGTACTTGACTGCCTTCCCTCTACTCCTTGGACTATTGGGCCTAAGGTATGTGCTGGCTAGATGGTAAAATTTTGTTTTTGTAAAATACCATTTTGGCTGGTAGTAAGCATATTTTTGAGCATAAGTGAGTGATTACATTTGTGATAATACTGCACATACATTGCTGTTGTAAGTTTAAGGGTGGTTCAGAATTGATGTGTGATTTAATTGACCTTAATTGCACTGGGTGTAACCCATTCCTTGTTGCTGTTTTGCGTGAATGGCCAGCTTTATGAGCGTATAATAGGGGAGGAAAGGCTGAAGGGTGCAGCAAGATTCTGAGAAGAGTAGCAGGCTGGAGGACTATTCATTACCCCAGGACAACCTCTCTGCATTTCTTTTGATAAAATCTCCTCTCTCTTTGGGAACAGCAGTGCTCTGTTCTTACTGACTTGGCAGTTTACGGGACAGTAGCCCAGCCAGTGTGGCAATAATGTTCAGAAGGCTTCAGTATAAAAGTTGCTCACAACTGTTTCTGGCACTGATAGCAAAGCTACAGGGTCATGTCCTCTGCAGATGTATTAGTGCTATACCAGATATAGTCTGGTTGAGTTTGGTGCCTCTTCCATTTGTCTGACCATTTGCACCACATTTAATTTTATGAAGGGAGCCAAAATTACTGCAGCATCAGTATTTCAAGTCATTTGTTTTATCTACATTGGCAGCTGTTTGCTCTAGTTTGTCATAAGTCTTTGAGACAGGCAGTGGGGCTAGTTGGCAAAAACAAACGGTCACCAGGTGATGCAGATGCCATTTCACTTTTGAAAAAAATCTGTGAAATGTGGACGATCCCTTGTGTGCCAAAACCTAAAAGAGCAAGCTACAAAAAATATGTGAAATCTGATTGGCACAAAATTATGTCTCGTTTCAAATTGCATGCTACAGTAAATACTGAAACAGTTATGTATTATGTTTCTCATATTAAAACACAAACGAAAATGCAGGTCTATTTCCAGAGGCATTATTGCACACATGCTTTAGTTTTATAGCTTTGTCTTCACAGCTGGGAAAAGTCTAGTCCAAGCAGTTGACTGATGAAAAAGCATTCAGGCATACTTTTCTTTCCCTTTACAGGTCATAAAAGTAGTCATGAAACATTATGTGCTTGGCGTGACAACTGATAGCAACGGCATTTGTGTACAAGCCTGCTTAATAATTTCTGTCCATACTGTTGTCATTTTTAGCCACTTAACTTTTCTTTCTCCTTCTGCAGTGGGTGCATTTTAGTCACTTAAATATATTTTTCTACTATGCTTTCTTTATTGAAATCAAAGGGTGATGGAACTTGGTGGTGGAACTTGGGAAACCAACTAACAACATTTATTTGAAGAAGGTACTCTTTAACCATATTGGCAGGGCTCTTTCGTGTTTGTTTGCATTAGCTCACAACTAGTATTTGCATCATGTCCTGCCATGTTGTCACACGTACACACCCTAATATAAGTTCCACCTGCCCCATAACCTCTGTCGCCAATAATCCCATATGATCATTTCGAATCTTACAGGCTTTTATGCAGGAGCCTAAATGATCTTATGGAATGTTGGGGGTTATGGGGCACATTGTATTTCTTTTAGTATGGATGAAACAGTATCTTCCTGTATTACTTGCATAATCAACACAGCTCCAACTTTCCCAATCAAGAAGTGTGTTTTTTTTTTCTTTTTCTTGCATGATGATCACACCCTGAACTTGCTGCCATGAGCTAGGAGACACATGTTACGATTTGACGTCTGATATGGTGTCCGGCGGGTGCAATTGTGTCAGGCGCCAAATCGTACCATGTCTCTTACTTTAATTGTGATAGCAATTATATGGACGCGCCAGGTGGATTTTTTCCACCGTCATCGCCGCTGCACACCGCATGGTGTAGGTGCGAGTGAAAGCGCGCGAGGGAAGCAGACGATCATGGCTCAATCTTGCCATCTTTTGTAATGCAAAAGGCCTCGGGAGGAGGGGGGGGGGCGGTGTTGTTGTACTCTGGCAGCAACTGCGTATTGCACGGCAATAACGATTATGGCTCAGTTTCCCATGTACGAGGGAGAAAAGCGGGAAGGAAACGCGCTGTCTTCCGTCGCGCGCATGGCACCAGGGGGCACGGCATTTTACTCAGGCAGCAACCGCGCATCGCGCGGCCATGGCGCGCCTTACCTGTAAAGTGATCTGCGTTAGAGAGCTGAGTCTATGGTGGCTTTGCACTGATGCGAATGTTTGCAAGTTTATATGGCTGATAAAACTACTATCCTTACTTCGTGTAACTGTCTACACATTTGCTATTGCAATCGATCGTTCGCATTTCAGGCAAAACTGAATTTTTAGAAGTGGCTGCTGAAAAAGAAAAGTGCTCATAATTTTATCCCGCATAATGAATGCACACCCAACATTGCACTTATTTTTTGGGGAAAAAAGTGCATTCATTATGCAAGTAAATATGGATATGAAAAATTTTATAGGCTTAATCTGGAGCAGTAAGGAAAAACGAAGTTCTACCTACTAAATAAGCAAATGTTTAGTTCACCAATTGCTAAACCAGACACATCTCTGTTACCTCTAGTTATTTCTTACATGACTTGAATTTAAGCAATAGCATACCATGAAATTGCATTTGATTGGCATTGTATCTGGCTATACAGAGCTCACTAGCTTGAGGGAAACTATGATCCAAGCTGGAACCAACTGATGATGAGGCTTTCTCTTTTCTTTCTGTGGCAGGAGGAGCAAGGCCGCAAAGACCTGCGTCACCTGTGCATATGCAGTGTGGACCCTCCAGGTTGCACAGACATTGACGATGCCTTGCACTGCAGGGAGCTTCCCAGTGGGAACTACGAGGTAAGCTTGTCGATGAGTTCACTCACTCAGGAGCACAAGCCTTACCAGTGCCATACACCACTAGTTATTAGTAACTGAGTAGTGTCAAACAAATTGTGCAGAAGCCATGGACAGTGATGCTCAATGTAAGTGAATGCTCCTAAAAAACCATTTGCTTTATTAACCCTTTGAGAGTTCGAGACTTCTATATGTACGATGTAAATATGGCTGGAGACGGATGTTGCCGATGTTGACTGCTTTCTAGCAGTTGTGCTTTTGATGGGCCTGGTGTGGAAAAGTCGCTGAGAGAATACTGGTCCAAGGATACCGTGTTGGACCCTCCTTTTTTCCAGTCGATGTTTCCAGCCAACCGCTTTTGCCTTTGGATGCGAGTAGAGCATCCCAAGCACTTCACCACAGCATGTAAATGTTTGCATGCCCCCCAGAGCTCTCATGCGACAGCACATGCATCTAAAAGCCACAAACAGACAGTACAATCGAAGTCCGATTTTTCAATCTCCCTAGGGGCCGTGAAAACGTACGAACTATTGGGCAGTCAGAAAAAAATGAATGTATGCCTCTTACTGCCCCCAAGGGCTCAAATCGCCATAGGCACGTCCGAAATAGATCTAAGGGCCTGCCAGTTAGTGTCTAGGTGTGTGCGAATAGTGATTTTTGAGACGGAATCGAATCGAATAGTGCCAAAAGGGAATCTAATCTAATATTGAATAATGTTCAAAGAGTTTTTGTATAATGAACTGGCATTGTCACAACTGATATGAAACAATATTCACGTCCCGGTATTCTTAAAGTTAGCAAGTTTCTGTCTTACATAGTACATTATGAAGCATTAATAAAGGAGAAATCAGACATCCACCCATCCGTAGCAATTGCTATAAAGGAAACCCCTACGGGTTCCTCGAAAGAAAAGCCTCACAGTTGAAGAAAAATTCATCCTGGTCCGGGACTCGAACCCGGGACCACTGCCTTTCCGGGGCAGCCGCTCTACCATCTGAGCTAACCAGGCGGCTAGCAGATGGTAGGGCGAAGTCGAATTTGTTGACAATACGAAGCAAAGGCAAGCGTTTGACATAATAGTTCTGCGGAAATCCGCACAAATGGAGCAAATGGAGCACAGAGCACAAATGGAGCATTAGGAGCAAACAAGTAGCCTCTTCGCATGCATAGAACTCTTCAGAGAGTGCGAATGATCGCGGTACAGCCTGTAAAATACAGTGGACTCTCTTTAAACGGAACCTCAAGGGAGCAGGGAAATTGGTTCTGTTTATGAGGAGTTCCATTTACTGAGAGACAAAGCTGAATACAATTCCATGAATACAAAACCAACGAACCATGAGGATGGCATTCCGTTTAAGAGGCAGTTCCATTTAAGCGATTTCCATTTATCGAGATTCCACTGTATGACCACCCAAACGACGTAGCCAGCTCCACTATGCAAGTTTTATGTCTAGACTATGCCAGCGGGGGTTAAAACTTACCATACTTTTGGTCCAATACTATGTTTATTTGGACGCAGTTGACGCTTCGAAATATATTCGGAAAGTATTTGAAAAAATTTGCATTTACAAATATTGACTATTCGATACAAAGACCGAATCGAATAGGACACTGTTTAATTGGTTATTCGCAAGCTTTAGAGTATTCGCACACCCCTAAAGGTGTTAAAATTATTGGGCATGTCCGAAAAATCCGTAGTTGACTGTAGTTAGCATGTGATGACAGGTGCACCCTGCAACTTGGCCAAATGAGGGCATGCGCCCTTTCATCGGCACCTTTGCATCAACAGTGAAAACCACCACAGACTGCCAGCCGCTGACCACGAAAACAAGGAAAAACACTCTTTGCTTATATACAGTAGTGTGTGAATAGTCAGAACTTTGAATTGGTTAGTATTCAAATTGACTTGAAAGACATTTTTACTTTTCGAAATACAGTAAACCCTCGTTGACTTGAACTTGCATATCTCGAAAAATTGTCCAAGTCTTTCTGTCCAATTTTCCAATTGTCCAATTTTCAAATTTTCTGCAGCACCAAACCATTTTGTATATGTGCCATGTATTTCTTGCCCTTTATCTCGGAAGTATTCTTGGGCCAAACTGCAGATATCTCGAAATCTTGACTGAGAGTGGAACAAAAATTCTGCCGCCGGACCGTTTCACAAGATTCGCACAATGCTGCTGTGCCTAAGGTCTCTCGATTTTTTTTTTTTCCTTTTGCCGCGCCTGCCACAAAGCTGATGCTTTCCCCGAATGTTAAGTCCGAGCCTAGCGGCATATCAACTTTGTCAAGCAACTCTGTGGCATGTCATTTGACGCGGCGCGTATTTTTCGTTCAAGTATTTTTCGTTGGCTGTGAGGAGCGGCAACTTAGTGTGAGTGCGACGAGCATGGCGCCACTAAAGCAGTACAAGTCGCTAACACTAGAAAAGAAGGTAGCCCTAATTAAGGAAGTGAAGAAAGGAGGCTGAACAGGATCGAGCATTGCTCAGGAATTCGGCATCCCTTTGTCTGCACTTTCGATGGGGCTCAAAAACAAGCAGAAGGTGCTCGATGGATACGAACAGAGCTCCTCTAGCCAGCAGAAGTGGGTTTGAGGCTTGAAGTTCCCGGACGTTGAAGTGTCGCTGATGGTGTGCCTGCGAAATGTCAGAGTGGCCAACCTTCTCATCACCACCTCACTAATGATGGAGAAGGCAGACGCTCTGGCCTTGCAAACGGACTGCACAGACTTTAGCTGCAGCAGCGGCTGGTTTGATCGCTTCAAAAAAAAAAAAAAAAAGGAACATTGTGGTGTCTAAGTCCGTGCACGGCGAGAGCGGCACCGTCGACGCAGCCACTGTGGACAATTGGCGCAGCAGCTGGCTCGCCGAGTTGCGAAAGAGTTAGGCCAACAGAGACATTTTAAACTTGACAAGGCAGCACTCTTTTATAAGATGTTGTCAAGCCACACTTTCACACTGAAGGGTGTAGCATGCGTAGAAGGGAAGCAGCGAAAAGACAGAGTAATGGTCCTTTTCGGAGCCAATGCAACAGATGATGAAAAGCTGCCTTTACTGATAATTGGCAAAGCACTTGAGCCTAAATGCTTTCGAAATGCACGACTGCCGAATGCCGTGATCTATAGAGTCAATAAAGCATGGTGGATGACGACACACTTTTCGAAGAGTATGTTCCTGCCATTGATAGCAAGATGGCTAAGAACAACAGGAAAGTTCTGTTCATTATGGAAAATGTCCCAGCTCACGGCAAAATAGAGTCAAACCTCAATATGTTGAACACGGATATATCGAATTATTGCATATATCGGACGTTTTCTGCGTCACCTGGAAAATCGCATGCATTTTTTATTTTTTATTTCGAATGGAGTCAAACGTAAAATAAATATATCGAACTCCGCCGTCCCAGACCACGTGCGCCCTGTTAACAGGCGGTGAGCTTTCCCGTAACACCCTTGAATATAGCGGTGGCGCAATGGGCGTTCCCGACTACTGCGCACTAAACACATCGATCGCGCCGAGAGCGCCGTTTGAGCGTAGCGGCGTACACATGCGGCAGCTTGGCTAGTTCAACAACGTCAACAACGCATTGCATTTGCCACACTGACTCCTCCTCGATGCCGCGCCTCGCAAGAACTGGCGGCTTGCATCCACAAGGACCCGCGACAGTGCACGCTCACTGGGCTTACTTATAGACACCTTGGCAGACGCCACTTAATACTTTGTTATTGACAGTGTTTCAAAGTGCTTCGATTGAGGGACGCAGAGATTGCAGCGGAAGTAGTGGCCAAATGACGCTGTCGAGGTTGGTCCTGCAAGCGCTGATATTCCTCCACTCCCGACTTCAACTGAGGCTGTAGCTGCTTTGGCCCTTCTATGCCACTACTGCAGCGCAATAAAGGGCACCGGCCTATCACTTGTGGATCGTTTAGACTATGTTGAGGACTCCGTGTTTAAGCACGCGGCTACCAATAAGCAGGCTACAGTGCTGCAGTCTTTTCAGCCAAATAAATAAATACTTTGTGTGAAGCCTCAAGTGAGTATTTACTGCGCCACGATTGTGGCGCGATTGGGGATCATTGTTCAGAGCGTTCGATTGGCCTAGACCGCCCTGACTTCGCATGGTGGACGAAGTCGGCGCTGCCTAGGCCAATTGCATGCAGCACAACAGAACGCATGCTCCAAACAATGATCCCTGATCGCGCCCTTGGTTCATTGGTTGATTTACAGATATTTCTGACGCGTTTTTTACGTGGTTTTATATATCGAATTCTGGCTATATCGAACTATTTTGCAATCACCGCGGTGTTCGGTATATTGAGGTTCGACTGTAACTTGGAGGCAGTGACAATAGAGTTTCCGCCTGCAAACATGGCATCTGTGCTGCAGTTGATGGATCTAGGTGTGGTTAAAGTTGCCCACAAGATATAGAGAAAGATCCTGCTTTATAGAATTTTATTATCATATGAAAATGGCAAAGGGTATGAAGTTGACTTGCTGGGAGCAGTACATCTCCTCTGCAGTGCTTGACAGCAAGTTCATGCAGCGGCTATCGCCAACTGCTTTGCGCATGCAGGATTTTCACATGCCACCAGTTTGCCAGAGGCAGAGACAGATGAATTCACAGATTGTGAGGAACTCTGCCAAGAGGTGATAAAGCTTACCGGTAATGGTGCCACCAAAAGCGACGTGACCTTTCACAAATACGCACTATCCGAGCAGGATGTGCCAGTGACAGGAGAGCTTACGGACGTTGAAATCGTTGAAATGGCCACAAATGGAGGGGACGGCGAAGACGTTGGCGATGACTACGAACCACCTCAAGAGGTGCTGACATCTTTTGAACGAGGAATTTGCAGTGCTTGTTGCGAAATAAGGTTCAGTGCAGCAGCAGGGAAGATCAGCTCATGCGATGCATCAAACAGCTAAAGGATGCCTTCCTAGGCCTGAGTGACCGAAAAGCAGACCAGCATTACACAGTTTTTTTCTGCTAAATAAAATGGCCGTGCCTGAAAACCTTTCAAATCCTTACAAAAAGCAAGATTAGAAGCTGCTGTTGAAGAGCTGGTAAGTGGTGATTTTTTTTGGAAAGAACTCAATTTTTCACGGCAATTTGCGCAACTTTGCTTCTATTGAAACCATGTATCTAGAAATTTTTTCCGGTTTTTCTACTTTGAGTTAATGAGGTATTACTGTATTCTAACCCACAAAATTGTTATTGTCCCTTTTTTTTAAGGGACACTAAAGGCAAATATTAAGTCATGCTAAAGTGATAGATTAGTTCTTGAGAACGCCTAAGGCATCACTTTTATCGCGAACAGAGCTTTAGCAACAGAGAAATTGAGGTAAATTCAGGACACGATTAGAGACTCTCCCGGGACTCTCACGTACTAGCCCGATGACGAAGGCACTCCTCATTATATTTTATTTCACTACTTCTCAATCACTCGTAATAAAAAGATCATTGTAAGGCATTGTAAGATGAAAAAAGAAAATGCTGCTTGTCCACTTCTATTTGATATTTGGAAAAGAGAACTCATTGACATTACTCTTGACAACAACACAGGCAGTTGAACGGTTTCGTTTTCTGCACTCTGCGCTGCCCGCGCTTCTTATATTCAGACACACTTACTGACACTCACTCCTCTCCAGATTCATGACAATTCACACCCCTCATCACTCACATTGTGAAATGAGTGAATATGAAGGAATGTACTCGTGAGTGAATGCGCTGACCTATGAGCAATAACTAAGTATGTGGGTTCAACTGTATGTTGTGAGTTTTTAATGCGATAGCGTTAAGGAGCCTGTGTTGTAAAAAATCCGACGTCAGCATTGGCGTTACGCGTCGGCGTCTCACATCGGTGTTGGACGTCGTTTCGCCAAGAAGAATTTCGAACTGAATTCCAAACCACACATACCCAACCACTCCTATACCTCCAAAGTTGCTCATACCTTGTGTTTCATTCTTTATAAAGTTATTCCTCGGAATTTTGAGAACAGCGGCCCACAAACAAATGTAATGGAAAAAAACACTGACAGTGCATGTCTTTTATGTTAGCTCTTTTCAGACTGAAATATTAATAGTACAAAACAATAACAGGAGATCGAACCATGCAAGAGGCTGCGTTTCTACCAGAAAGCTTGCTTTCATGCACAGCGTTCATAGCCAGCGTTTCCCAGTAAATGTTACGGTTACATAAGCTGCAGTTGACGGGAAACATAAAATCAGTAAGGGGTCTTTGAACTCTGGCTATTATATTCTGTTGCTGATGGGAAGAAAACATTTTTTTCAAGGCACAAACTGCCTCAAAGAAATTGCTCTTTGCATCACAAATGAATAGGGTGTGCAAACATCAATATTTTCGAATATGAATCAAATGTGAATACTCATCTTTGAATATCAAATCTAATATTGAATAATGATATGCACATGCATATATGAGCAAGTTGAGTTAATTCATTATTTCGGAACATTACAATTACATTGTCAATGTTAAAAAACTCGACTAGTAAGCCGTTATGCTAAAACCTTGTGTATTTGGCTTGTTAATTTGGAAAATTTAGTAAATTCCCACTAGCTGTCCTCGCTAGCCTGTGCCTTGTTACACCGCATTAAATGCCTGTAGAATCGGAGGAATTTAACCCTGTGCCAGTCGTCACTCATCGCACTTGCTGTCAAGCATGCTCAGAATTGGGGGTGGTGCTGCAAGAAAAAAAAAAAAAAAAAGAAAAGGTGCCCACTTGCAGTTTGCAAACCCTCGCCCCTTGCTACTTAGAGGCTGGCTTTCCCGCAATGTTTAGACATTTAGTGGCTAAGTGTGCTTTGCAGGCAAAATTTCGCTAGCAGCATGAAATCATTTAAAAGATCAGCACAAAATTACCCCAGTATTCTTCGATTAGATAAAATCAAATTCTAAGAACTGTGTTTGCTCCCACACAGCCAGCAGTATATTCGATTTGATTCAAATGTTCGTATTCAACCTATATTGGAACATTTTCGAATATCTATTTTACTAATCGAATCCGAATAATAAAAATATAATATTCCATAATATTCGAACTTTTCAAATATTCACACACCCCTGCAATTGATTTTACTGCATCAACAAGCCTTGCATCTGCAGGTTGGAGTCCATATTGCTGACGTCTCCCACTTTGTGCGACCTGGGACAGCCTTGGACCAAGAAGCAGCCAACAGAGGCACCACTGTTTACTTGGTGGACCAGGTTAGCTGCCACTTGCGCATGTGTGGGAACCATGGTGCCCTTGAGCGTGTGCTTGCTTTGCTTTATTACCCTGTGTTCTGTCTTTTCAGAGAATAGACATGGTTCCAGAGTTGCTGAGCTCAGACCTGTGTTCCTTGCGAGGAGGAGAGGAGAGGCAAGATAAGCAGCTCACGCTGTTGTCACACTCCTGTTTGTGGTGCATAGATAAATTCTGCTGCTGTTTCGTGCACCCAAAATTCTGTTTTGTGCACCCAAATGCCAGCCCAAAATTCTTGTGTTCGGTGAAAAGAAAAGTTAGCAATGTTTGGGAAGTTTGTGTGCCTTTGGAAAAAAAACTTTGCAACAAGTTGCCTTGGGGCTCTACCACTAACGTAAGAATGTCATGAAACATATGCTGATTGGCAATGTCCTGAGTATAATTTCTTATTAACGTTCAATGTGTTCTTTGCTCACATGAGGTGTGCCATGAGCAACTTATCTTTCTGGTCCTTGCAAACATTGATAGAGTCTGATTTCCTAGCCAGAGTGAAATACTGATGTTTTGCTTTTGCGTAGGTTGGCCTTTTCTGTAGTCTGGGAGATAACACCAGAAGCCGAGGTGGTCAATACGGACTTTCACAAATCTATCATAAAGTCCAGGGTAAGGCAACTGCTGTGCAGGACTCTCTCTGTATTGTTAAGACTGCATGGTCAGAATGTGAAGCATAAATAAATTGTTAGAAATGTAGGGGAAAAAAACTACTTCTTTCTCCTGTCCTCTTTCTGGCCTGCAAAGTAGTATGTAAATCCTGCATTATGAACTAGCCTAGCCACTTGTTTTTATGGGCCTATATTTGCAAGACTTGTCTTCAATAAAAGTGCTTTTTCATTGGCTCTGGCGTTCAGGCATACACTACTCGAGATAATGATGAGACAGTCGCTGCAGCTACGACTAATCTCATACAGCACTTACATACACCTACCAATGAAGAATGGGGGACCTCTGGTAGCCTAAGTTTGTTTTGATTTTTGTAAAGTCCAAAATATCTTAATTTTGATCAGGCCTTGTTGTTTGTAATAGCATGAGGTATGCTTATTTGTCTCCAGTACTGGTGCATGCAGTGGTTTGTTTTCATTCTATTCCCCCCAAAACAGGCCGCACTAACATATGCTGAGGCCCAAGCACGCATTGATGACAAAGCCAAAGGAGATGAGTTGACATTAGGCTTGCGGGGTCTGAATAAACTTGCCAAGCTGCTGAAGGCAAGACGAATTGCAAATGGGTAAGCAATACATTGCTCTGCTCTGCACTCAGTTATGACTCCTGGAGCTCAGTATGAGAATTCGTTTGTTTGTTTGTTTTTACTCACAGTGTTCAGTGTTATATCAATTAGGTGCAGGTTCAGAAGTCATTGAGTTTTGGCCATCGGCTGCGTAAGTAACCAATCAGAAAACTTCAGTGCAAACAGCTGCATGCTTGCTTTCTCTGCAACAGGGGTCTTCAACATAAGGACTGCATGGCCCTTCTGTGCAGCCTATGTGGCCCTCATAAGGGTATGCTCCATCCTTGCAAGCTGCAGAAATCCCGTCATCAACACTCACACTCTCCCTTTGAATACCTTGTTCTAGCTTTCTGGAAGCTATTTGCTTTGTAGGTTGAGCAGTGTTGATATTGAGTAGCATCTGATCTACACTAGACTCTTGAACACACAATGCACATACATGCATGCATGCGAACACATGCATGCGAACACATGCATGAGCACACAGTCATGTTACACTGATTAGATCTAATGGTGCCTGTCTGAGCAGGCACTGTTGCTGAAAGTAAGAACCACATATGTGCTGAGCTGTGAGTTGTTTTGCTTTTTCCATTGGTGTTCCATTAGCATTGCCGATGAAAACCTGATGACACCCCTTGGTATTCTTCAAGTGCTGAAAAATAAATATGTGAAAAATCTCTTTCAGTGCACTTACACTTGCCTCAACGGAGGTCAGGTTTCATGTGGATTCTGAAACTCACGACCCCATTGATGTCCAGACGAAGCAACTTTTGTGAGTGTTCTTTTTTTCTTAAATATGCACTACATACTAATTGAATGCAGGTTTGTGTGTTAAGAACAAGCTTTACCTCAAGAGCTCCTATCTAAACATATGGGAATTGTGAAATTGTTTTGCTTGGCATCTGCTGAAGTAATTTTGATATAGTTTATTGCATTTGGAATAAAATGTTTCAGTCTGTGGGCTGTTGGGAACTCTACCTCTGCCATATTTTGATGACACACATCGGACTGTGTGTTGTTGAATGCAAAATGCATTACAAAAATTCAAGGATGTATTGTAGGCTTTAGGGTATAATTGGGTGAAAAGTGTGTCAATTAGCTTTCTGGCTGTTGGTAACAAAATGTTTTTATTTTTCACTAAATTTGTTTGTTTATTGCGGGATGGGGTGGTGGTGGGGTTGGGGGCTGCGCAATTTTTTGGCCACTTTGGCGGTCACTTTCAAGTCTGAAAAATCAGCCTGTCAATGATCGATTCGAACTGATGATATCACATGTGGCTGGAAACATGACCAGAATCCAGGTTTCATTTCTTACTATGGAGTTGTTGAGAAAAACAAACGAGTTAGATGAGCTATCTTCCTATAGATGGGCGTTGGCTGGAGGCCAGGCTTATTAGTTAATGATATTAGAGATTGCAATTTGTTAATAAAAAAGAAAGTACATTGTGCTGTCAGTCTCTAGATTACACTCCAACTGATACCCCGCTTTGTGAAGTGTGTTACTATTTAGTGCTTCTTGCTTGTGAAGCTTCAGGGTCCTTCACCTTTCAAATTTCCTGCTGAACAAGACTCTAATATAACCCTTGCTGAAACCTCCAGGGAAACAAACTCAATGGTGGAGGAATTCATGTTGCTGGCCAATGGCTCTGTGGCCAAGCACATCTTCCAAGAGTTCCCTGAGTGTGCCTTGCTCAGACGGCATCCATCACCTGCACCGGCGAATCTAGAGCCTCTTGTAAAGGCTGGCTCGTCCAAGGCAAGTCACTTCTTTTTCGTGAAGTAGCTACATAAACTTCGATATATTGAACAGTTTCTATATCACCTGGAAAATCGCATGCATCTATAATTTTTGTATTTTGAACGGGGTCGGATGTAAAATGGATATACAGTAGCCAACTGATTTTTCGGATTTCAAAAAGTCGGACTTGATGAATATATCGAGCTTCATAAATGCACCATCAGGGCTCCCATAGAGCTAATGCATTTTTGCTACCGATTTTTCAGACAATATAAAGCCAGAAGTTTGATTTTCCAGACAAAATTTTCTGCGGCAGACCAGCGCTATGAGTCGGGGAGGACGCCATTTTGAATCTTGAGCCGCCTGACAAGTTTCGGACCGGACGTGAAGTGGCTTGGATTGGTATAGTAATTTGATTAGCAAGCATAGGGGGCGTTCAAATCCACGCGGCAACGATGGTGCCTGTTAGAAACGCTGATCTTAAAGGCCTTGCTTTTGCCTGTAGCCTGCGACGGAATTGATTTTGAGAGCCGGAAATCAGTCATGCACGTCCAATTTTGGACACCGCCGATGAACACCAGGTCATGCTCACGATGACTACCATCATCATCAGTTTTGCCTTGGTGTTGTAGGTGGCGTCGCGCACGTTTTCGTCCAGCAGTGATCCGCCGGCTTTTATTCAGTACAGTGCAATTGAAATCATCACCTGCCATCACTAGCTGCCGTACAACATATCATCACTATTTCACTGTGTTGCAGTCGTTCATTCAGCGCAACGCCGACGTGTTTTCGACACCATGGCCCCTGCTCTTCACCCGCCTCCACCGAATGTGTCGAAGAAGCATGGAAAATATTCGACCATGACGCCGGACAAGAAGGCTGCCATCATCAGGCTTATTGAGCAAGGACGGATCCAAGTCGATGTCGCGAAGGAGTTTAATATCTCCAAACAGACTTTGTCTGATTATGTGAAAAACAAAGAAAAGATCTCCGTAGTCGACGAGTTGCACTGCAAAACTACAAAAAATGACCAGAAAGGACAACATCCGAAGCTTGAAGAAGCCCTGCAGCTGTGGTTGAAAGGAATCCTAGCATACCCCATTTCTGGCAACATGCTCAAGCAGAAAGCCAAGGTGCTCTCTTTAAAAATGGGCATTCAGGACTTCAAGTTCACCGATGGGTGGATCTGTGGGTTTAATAAAGGCACGAAGTCTTTATCAAGAAAGTTTGTGGGTAGAGCGGTACCATGGATCAATCTACTGTTACGGATTACCGGACAAGTAAGTTGAAGGCTCTGCTACAATAGTATGTTCCTGCAGAAATCTTTAATTGTGAAGAGACAGGCCTATTCTTTAGAATGCTGCCGGGCCGTTCACTTTCCTTTACTAATGAGGCCTGTGCTGGTAGGAAGCATAGTAACGAGAGGGTAACTGTCATGGTCAGGGCAAATGCGGTCAGCACCGAGAAGCTTCCCCTTCTAATGATAGGAGAGGCGAAAAACCCGCATTGCTTTAAGGGTGCGAAGAACCTGTCTGTGTGGCACGGCAGTGTTAGGAATGGCCTGCTGAGGTGGCAACATGCAAGTTTTCTCAGCCAGCTGCAGCTGCGAGCATTGCGAGCTTCCCCGAAGAGAACCATTGAAGCCTATCACAATTGCTGCGGTGACTCATTTCGGGGGGACCTCGAGGTGCCGCTTCAACACCCCCTCGGCGCCCTTGTGACTAAACATGATCGGCGGACCAGCTATTGTTACTGAACCCGCCACCGCCAACATGGTCTCTCTGCAGTGAAAGCTGTGTGTACGTGTGTGTGTGTAAGCCCTGCCGCACAAAGGCGGCTCTTCTGCGATGACGTCGAACATTTTTGCCTCACCTAGGGATCTAGGGAACACGAAGTGTTTATAAACAGCCGTTTGTCACTGCTAGGGTGTGCTCGTCAGTGTGCTCGTCAGTGTGCTCGTGAGCTGTGTGCTCGTGCTCAACAAGCAGCTCGCATGCTGTATGCTTCGTCTTGCGTGCTCCATTTGGGAGCCACGCTAGACTGTCGAATGTATCGCTTGTTCTAATGTAAATATCTGTAAATAAACCCTGTACGCCTAGTTCCTCCCAAGTTCCTCCCTACGACCTACAACCCTTACAACGGGATGCCAGCACTGGGATCGACCTCTACAACTCCTACAAATGGTGGCAGCGGCGAGATCGTCCGACAACTCTGATAGCAGCAATACAAAGGCCTGGATTACAAAGCTTGTTCGAAAGTTATGTCCGCCGTCTGGACCAGATGTTTGAGTGCCAGAAGAGGCAAGTGGCAATAGTTGTAGACAACTTCGGGGTGCACAGCGCTGCAAACAACCTGCAAGCTATTCATCTTGAATTCTAGCCGCCGAATATAACGAGTGTGCTCCAGCCAATTGACCAAGGGGTCATTAAAAACTTCAAGGCGCACTACCGGGCCCGTTTACTTGGCCACGCACTCAGGTGCTTTGAAAACAGGAAGATGTACTCCGTTAGCCTGTTCTCGGCACTCGGCATGCTCGCAGATGCTTGGAAGGCTGTTGAGCCTTTGACGATTGCAAATTGTTTTAGGCATGCTGGATTTTGCAACTCTGAAGAGCCCATGACCGAAGAGGCAAACGGCAGTGCTAAAGACATCGACACCGGTGAGCAGCTGATTGCTGACTTGTGCAGCAGTGGGATGGACCATCCCAGTGCTGTTACTTTTCACGAGTTTACTGCGATCGACAACATCATAGAGTTGTGCACGGAGCTTACGGATGATAAGATCGTGTGCCAGGTGACTGCACTGCCTCAAAGCAACTCGGACTTCGACGATGACGCCTCTGGCCGCCCGCAACCATCAACGCAAGACGTTGTCAACACTCTAATATTGTTGTCTAGTGTGTATGACGAGAACGTGACACTTGCACAGATTCAAGCAGACGTTGTTACAAAAAGCAGGAATTTAAAAACAAGGGACCATTGGCGACTTTTTCAGTACAGGTTAGCTGGAGTAAAGTTCGGTCTTCCGACGATTTGTTGAACTGTTCTTTTATTCGGACTATTTTTCTGTCCCCTCCAGGTCTGGAAAATCGGTTGGCTACTGTATCGAACTTTTCCACCCCACCACCCCAGACCACGTGCACTCTGTTAACAGGCGGTGAGCTTTCCTGCAACACCCTTGAAGATAGTGGTGGTGCAATGGGCGTTCCCTACTGCTGCGATTGCGCCGAGGGCGCCATTTGAATGTAGCGGCGTACGCACGCAGCGGCTTGGCTAGTTCAACAGTGCAATGCCTCCTCTGGACAACGTCAACGGCGCATTACATTTGCCGCACTGACTCCTCCTTAATGTGGCACTTTGCGTCTGCCGCGCCTTGTGAGGACTAGCGGTTTGCATCCACAAAGACGCGTGACAGCGGGAGCTCACTGGTCTCACTCATAGACACCTTGGCAGACGCCACTTAATACTTTGTTATTGATAGTGTTTCAAAATGCTTCGATTGACGGACTTGAAGATTGCAGCAGAAGTAGCGGCTAAACGAAGACGCTGCCGAGGTTGATCCCGCAAGCGCTGGTGTTGTCCCGCTCCCGACTTCAACTGATGCTATAGCTGCTTTGGCCCTTCTACGCCGCTACTGTGGCACCAGCCTATCGCTTGTGGATTATTTAGACAATTTTGAGGACTCCATGTTTAAGCTTGCAGCTTCCAATAAGAAGCAGGCTACACTGCTGCAGTACTTACAGCCAAATAAATAAATACTTTGTGTGAAGGTTCTAGGGCATATTACCTGCACCAGGATTGGGGCGCAACCGAGGATCGTTGTTCACAGCGCGCATTCGGCTGCGCCGCGTGCGTTTGGCCTAGGTCACCCCGACCTTGTGTGGTTGACGACATCGGCGCGGCCTAGGCCAATTGCGTGCGACGCAATCGACCGTGCGCTCCAAACAACGATCCCTGATCGTGCCCTTGGTTCGTTGATTGATTTGTAGAAGTTTTTGACGTGTTTTTTGCGTGATATTATATATTAAATTCTGGCCATATTGAACTATTTCGAGATCACCACGCTGTTCAATATATTGAGGTTCAACTGTACAATCAACTGTATTTGTGTCTTATTGCATCCGGGGTCCATATTATGTAAGGATCTTATTGTTATTTCTATTCATTTCTTATCACTCATTGCAGCAAGTGCTCATACTGGCAATAACGAAGGCTTGGCATTGCACCAGCCATTGAAGAAGGGCAAAAAGACTGAAAAATGACAAATAGTTATTTATGTAGTATGACCCCAAACTGTGCTTTGCATGACTGTGGGTAATCTTCAGATTACCCACAAGTGGAGTTAGATAGCTGCCATAGTTGTTTTCTGCAGTAAAAGCTTGTTAATTCGAATTCCGCGGGAATGCTACGAAAATTTCAGTTATAGAAGAATTCAAACTAATGAAAGTCAGAGAAAGAAATCGCCTGGTTAAGGTGCGTATATAGTCCCATGTGGCGTGAGCACGCGCGCACACATGCTACGTCACGTTGGCGGGAACAACAATGTTTATACTTCGAATCACTGGAGCAGCCAACGTAACCGGTTGCGGCCAACGCGGTCCGAAGTGCCCGACATTGAGATGGCTGTTGCTCCATCCACGCATTCGTTGTGCCGACGAGCGTGGAGGAAAGAAAATGTCGCAGTTTTGCCCAAAAGTGAAGCATTGATTGCCATTGCAACTTAGTAGATAGCTATGCAACATAAGGATAGTAGATTTATTGGCCGTGTAAACATGTAAACATTCGCTTACTAACTAAATTAAGAAGCACGGTGTCACATGTGCACTGGTAAACATGAACTCATTTTGCTTGATGACTGCGGAAACTCGCTGAAGAACGCTGGAGGGAGGAATCGCGGCAGTAGCAGTGAGCGAATTGACCTTTGTACAGCTCTCGCTTCAACGTGAACGAAATGTAGAAAGCACATCGCATATGAAGCTACCGGCACTATGGGCACTCTGCAAATATCGCAGATCACTTTGAAGATGAGGCCCACGCGGGCGCACACTTTGGCCACGTTGCAGATTGCTTTCAAGATACGGCGTCTGCATGGCCGCACAGTAACCAGCAGCCACCGAAGGAGACCCCCCCCCTCCCATCCACCTCACCCCCATGCCTCGTGCGTGACAGGAGAGAGTGTGCATCCGCCCCACCTTCCTCGCGCACACACGCAAGATTGAGCCGCGTTCACTAACTCACCCTCGCACGCCTTCTCTCGTACATACAGCATACAGTGCACGGCGACGATTTTATTGCCTCCGAGGTTTATACAGAACCTTACAGGAGAGTTGCAACAGAGGCGTCCATGCCATGGCCAGGCGCAAACGTGTCTCTGTCCAGTCAGGCCTAAACAAAAGGCCGCAGATGGAAAGCAGCCCGCGCGGCAACTCTGCCCATCCACGTAGGTGCGGAGTTCGAATTATTGGTGGCGGTGCAGATTTCAGTGTGACTAAGTGGGATGTTATTACATATTGCTTTCAATACATTGCTGGATGGACCGTGGCTGTTACTTCGAATTATCCGATATTTTGAATTAACGAGTTACAAATCAACGAGCCTTTACTTTATAAGTAACCATTGTTATATACAGTTGTAGATGCTATTGGCACCAAATGTCATTTACTACGCTGTGATTTACTTTCACAGTGTACTGCCATGCACAATTAAATTGCATTTGCACAGTCCTAACTGGTCTGCAGTAGTAATGTACACCCATCAAACATTGCTGCATAAAGAACTCATTGTTCGTGCTTGTGCTAATGACGTGCATTTCTTACACAATGGGGAGGAGGTGGTGGTGGTCGTCTTATATTTTTTAAGACATGGAAGTCTTGAAAGAGCGTAGGTTAGGGCATGTTGGTATTCCATAACTAAAGTTTTTTAGCGCTGTGTCCACGTCTTGCCACTGTCTTTCGTCCTTTTTCGTGCACTAAAAAACCTCAGTTATGGAAGTCTTGAACAGCCATGTTGTATGGGCACCAGAAGTAATACACACAGTTCAGAATTGACACTGTGGCATAATGTGATCAGTTATGCTTTTGTTTTGGAAGGAAAATGGTTCATTGTACAACCATTTGTTTCAAAAATTTATTTCACTAAGATGGAGTGCTCTTGCAGACAAATATATTGCAAACGAGTTAGGCCTAACTAGAATGCATTCTATTTATCCGCTTTCAAGACACTGCTTGATGTTGGCATTATTTCAGCTTGTGCACATGGCTTGAGGCCTGCACCCTCATTTGCAACAGGATACTTAGTATCATTACAAAATCACACTTTTGTGTTATTACTCGTAGTTCTGTGCTTTAATCCCATGTTCGCAATTCATTTGTCCAAAATAGTTGCCTGCGTTAAATACTAAAGGAGTGTTGTACAAAACAGTTGTGACCCCCCTTTCTTTATTTCTCTCAAAAACTATTGTTGAAATGTATGACATCCACTTAAGCTTATGCGTTTATGTTTCTAGTACAAAAGTAGTTTTTCTGTCTACCTGAATAAGTTTTATTCGAAGGGATATGCAGTTAAAGACAGCAGAGTATTAAATGGAGAAATAAGATTATGATTTTTTTCCCCCCAAACGGGGTTCAGGAAATGCAAAAACAGTAACAATTGAAGGCATCTGGGAGAAGACTTTTGTCTTGCACTGAGTGAGCTTAACTAGGCTGGTGCTAATAATGATGACAACAACAATCACCTTCCTTTGGTAGGGCTTTGATCTGAAGGTGGACAGTGGGCTCCACCTGGCCGAGTCATTGGACAAGGCAGTCCTGCCAGACTGTCCCTACTTCAACGTGATGCTGCGCATGGTGGCAACACGATGCATGGCACGGGCACTCTACTTCTGCAGCGGCTGCGTTGCCCTGGAGGACTTCTTCCACTACGGTCTTGCCATGTCCTACTACACTCACTTCACGTCGCCTATTCGGAGGTGCAGTCAGAGGGCAGCTACAGTGGAATTTTCATTTCCACTGGAAAAAAATGTTATTTGAAAGGGCATAGAACCCTGTTGACGCACCTTGTTTCTTTCTTTTCTTTTTTTTTTTCACGTGGCTGCGTAAAAATAATGTTGAAAGTGGGAATATGTAAGAGGCAGGAAACTACTTGACCAAATTAAGGCAGTGCAGCTTAAACTTCAGTGTTTAAAAGGGAATTGGAGAGGAATATTAAGTTAAGCTACATTAGCAAACCATTCTTTTGTGCTAGCAAAACCGCCACTCTAACCGAAAGAGAAGGCTGGGTAAGCTGGACAAGATGCAAGGAACGAAAGATGGGTGAAAATGCCACGTCAGCTTTCCATGATGCCGTCAGATTTTACAGCATCTTAAGAGCCTACTTAGTTGCTTACCAGCAAGGAAGAGCTACATTGCATTCTAGAGGAATCAGAGGCTCAGCCTAGCAAGCTTTGAGAGCTTTTCCTGACCAAAATGGGTGCAAATACATTTATATCCATGACGTCGCATTGATGTACCGGTCAGTGCTCCTGGCATGTAATTCAAAGAATTGAGATTTTCGCTTAATTTTCTTCCGTAGTAATTGCCCCCTTTTCCTTTGTGGGAATGAAAGTAAGGTAGATGTTGCAGTTCTGTAGATTTAGCTAGTTTATCATGCTGAACTTAAGCAAGGTGTACTGTCACTAATAGCTGCCATATTGAAGCAATTGTTATTGCTAAAATTCACATTAAATTGAGGACAATACCTGCAAAATTACATCTTCAGAGCATGTTCTTGATCATTGTGATCCCTCAACTAGTGCAACAGTAGAGAAATAAGGATCATGACAACTTTGCTTTGCAATAGTTGCTAAGAAATTTTAGAACAGTTTAGAGCAAATGATGTTAGAACAGTTAGTTTTTACAGTCGTCCATACTTGTAACTGTTTTATGCTTGTGTGTCATCTGGGACTCAAATTTTTCTATTTTTTTCACATTGAACTGCATATATACTGATGTAGATCAAATTTGATGCATTTATGCTAGCGTCGTGCGAATTGTTTTGATGTATGTAGTTATACTATAGTAAAACCTCAAGATAACGAAGTTGTACTTGCAGTGAAAAACTTTGTTAAATTGCACATTTTGTTAATTCGAGGTTTTAAAGTTTCAGTATTAAAAACAACTTAACAAGTTCTTGGAGCATTACAGGTAAATAATATCTTATTAGTAAGCATTTATAAACAAATCACAAGGTCGGGTCCTAATAGTGTGGTTATGAGTGCCAGCACGTGCAGTGCAGATCACACCAAGAGCAATGCATTGATATGGCTCACAGTGTCCGAGATTTGCGTGTGTTGCTTCGAGCAGCACCATAAATTATGGATGCTATAGCTGAATGTCCACAGCCAGCACGCAGAAATCACAAACGAAAGTGTAAAAAGATACGGATATTGGTCCTGAGCAAAAAAAAAACAGAGAGAGAGAGAGAGAGAGAGAGAGAGAGAGAGTCAGTTTCGCCAGAAAGGTGGAGCATTGACAGCGATAGCAAAGAGACTGCACAAAGTAAGGTTTATAGTTTTATCGATGTCATGCGCGCTCAGGCAAACATTGACAGATCTCACTCGATGACCAAGAACTCGCAGTCACAATGTGAGCGAGTGCTTCGTACTGTGTCTCAGAAACTTCTGATTATGCAACTGCCAATTTTAGGCGCATGGGAACATCAAAATGCATGTCATGGCACCATCCCTTTCGGCTTGTTGCGGAGAGATTACCTCCAAGATTGATATGGCACGTGGCTCCCGCATGGACGCGCACGAGGAGGGGAAGACAGATAGGCGTGCATTCCTGCCCCCCCCCCCTTCTCTTTCCCCAATGTGTGCTTGATCACGTTACCGCACATTCACTTCCTCCCCATTCCTCTCGCGCAGAAGGAATCATCAGCTCTCATGCTTCTCCGGGTTGTTCACCAACGCGACAAATGGTGCAGCGGTGTTTCCTGCCTACTGCGTCCTGGCACGTACGGTTTGACAGCGGTTTAGCTGCTCAAACTTTTCATGCAGAAGTACGCTTGAAATAACTTTTGCACTAACCGTATAGGCTCCAAGTAGATCATTGAAATGGCCGAAAACTTATTAAATCGAAACTGTGTCACAAAGCTACTTTGTTAAATTGCAAAAAATAAATTCACGGTTTTCAATTCAACCAAGATCGGGAAATGAAAATAGTTTGTTACATCGCGAGTTTCATTCAATCGAGGTTCGTTATGTCGAGTTTTATGTATTTCTACATATAGGACTGCACATGTGCATGTGGCTCTCTACAATACGTGTTTTACCCGCACCTAATTTCTCCGTAAGAGACGCTAACGCTGAAAGGTGAATATATATATTGTCGAAGTTCTTGTCTCCGGAAGCCATGCATACACTATAATGCTGATTGTCCTGCTGCTGTCTGTCATTGTATCTTTGTATTACGTGATGCTTCTACCTCAGTCGAACATTGTTACAACAAAGTACCATCTGACATGGAAATGCCATCATTAAGTCCAATGTTTGTTATAACAATTATTTATTACAGGCTGATACAGTATCAACAAGAAGCATTTTAGATTGACATTGTTATATCCACAAACTTGTTATATCTGTGTTTGTTATGTCGAGGTTCAACTGGATTATGCTTTCTGTGAGTCAGGTTTTTTTTGTTTTGGCAGGTATGCCGACTTAATGGTGCATCGATTGCTGGCTGTTTGTGTTGGGGCAGAGGGAACATACCCACAGCTCGTCCACAAAGACAAATGCCAGGTAAGAAATAGCTGAAGCCATTGTTCTTGCATTGACATGCCGCTTTGTTTGTAGGTGCGTAGTAGTAGTTCTTGAATGCAATAATTAAGCTATTCACAGCACTGGAATGCATAGCACTGGTTAACATGCAACTTTTTTGCATGTTAACCAGTTTTGCAGAATTGCAACAATGCACGAATAGAATGTCAGAGAAGGACACTGGCTCAGTGTGCATACTCCTCTGTCCTGAAAAATGAAATACCATTAAACCTCGATATAACGAACTTCAGTATAATGAAATTCTCGATATAACAAAGTATTTAACTTTTCATAACCTTTTGTCCATAGAACACAATCTATTTAGAACTTCAACATAACAAGGTGTGTTTGTATGCTATTTCAACATAACGAAATTTCGCTTCTGTCATAAAGGAATGCTGAGACAATAAATGGAAACTTCTGCGGATGCAGATGGTCAAATTTAATTGTAAACGAGAGCTTGCAAAGGCACCTCTCAAATCGCGTGTGGCGCGACAAGAGCGATCACTGAAGTGGAGCTGCACCATGTTCCATGTAAAGTCCAAGTGCGATAAGATGCTATCGCACCCTGCACACTTTGTGCTTTAGGCGTGGGTGAGACAAGAACGATGGTGGCTTCACGAGTACCGCCTTACCGTGCGAGCATAGGAATAGAGGGTGAGGTGAGCTCGCCCGCGGTAACGCGATAAAGTGCGCGAGAGGCAAACGGGGGGGGGGGGGGGGGCGAAGGGGAAGGTGTAAGCTGGCACCCATCGCGATTTCTGGTGGGCGTCTCGGCTGTGGCTGCACATGGCTATAAGCGCGGTGGAGCGCATATGCAGCCATTTACCCAGCTTTCAAGGTAATGTGTCGTGTGTGCAAAGACTGGGTGTGCTGAGACGCCGTGGCATAATTTAAGCTCTCTTCCTGCACATTTAGTATTGGAGGTTGTGTAATCTCGAGTTTTGGTGACTCATTGGAGAGAGAGAGATGAAACACTTGCTCCCCACTGCCGGCGCTTTTCCTGATAGTGTCATCCCAGTGCAGGCAACGATATCAGCTGCGGGTGCGGAGTGCATGCGAAAGCGTGACTGGCTTCGCTTAATTCGTACCGCCAATGTGAAGATATTGTCGACGCGGCATGAAACCGTATCATTTGTCACCGGCTTCCAAATTCATCAAAATGAATTGTTTTCCCATTCGAATTTGCTTTTTTCGATTGCTCGATAATTCTGAAGATTCTGTGGCCCTTATCTGTGTAAGAAAAATCGATCGGAGTCTACTTACTTGCAAAAGAGGTCAAATTTCGATATAACAAAGCAAATTGTCGGTTTTTTCTACTTTGTTATATGGAGGTTTAACCGTATTCTGTTGGCTAGATGGTGGAGCTATTGGCAGCCACAGGGGCTCTGGGCAACTGGGGTGGAGGAAGCAGCATGAGATGCAGCATGGAAGACATGCGATGTACCTTACTTTGATAAAACCACATGTGCAACATGCAACACCGTGTAGTTAGTCTATTTGTTCACAACTGTACTGGGAGAACTGAATCGACCCATGTGACCCAAAGACCCGAGTGACTGTTTTCAAAGCATGCTTGTGCTGATAATCTTTCCTTGCAATATTGCTTGTGGGTCATTACCCAACACCGTTCTTAAATCACAGGATAGCTGCATGTACCCAGCTAGAAATATGTTCTTTCCATCACATTTTGCAAGGCGTATGGGGTCATCCATTTGAAAGGAAGACCTCATTCTTATTAGCATTCAATACAAGTTAAATTTTTATTCCCCTGCATGAGAAATAAGGGACCAATATGAACCCTCATGCAGACATCTTTTGACGAAGCGTTATTATTCAATTCCAAATTGAAGCTGCCATGAAAGCCTGAATACTACTAATAAAGTGTTCCTCCTAAGAGTGGGTGACCTCGGACATGGACGCATGGTGAGAATCACCATTATATGTAGTGTCAATGTCAAGTCTTGCATAATGTTGAGCTCTCTTCAGACTCTCTGTAGTAATGCCAAAGGGTATGTGTATTTTAACTCCTATTGTTTTCTCTTTGGCCATCTTATTTGCAGGAGCTGTGCAATAATCTCAACTATCGTCACAATATGGCACAGTACGCTGGTCGAGCATCAGTGGCCCTTTACACCCAGGTATTTCACCTCTTGGGTTTTGCATTAACACGATCATTGCCTCTTTTAATCAGTAAACACAGCAAAATCTGATCATAGTGTTTGTTATAGAAGGAACCATGGAGAGAGAACACAGGAATCATGGAAACATAACATTTAAAAATCCTCCATAAGGAATAAAACAAATTAGTCTAGCTATCACCTGAATATGGTTTATTTCCCCACACTTCGCCGTTGATGCTTAAATGAAATTTAAAAGAATGAAGTTTATGGCAGAGATGTTACTGGCATTAGTGGTGACTGACAGTAAC
Organism: Dermacentor variabilis; assembly: GCF_050947875.1. Classification (NCBI taxonomy): domain Eukaryota; kingdom Metazoa; phylum Arthropoda; class Arachnida; order Ixodida; family Ixodidae; genus Dermacentor; species Dermacentor variabilis. The sequence goes on from NC_134571.1 coordinate 38,219,567, forward strand.
ATGCAACAAGCTTTTATTCAGTTTGCATTTAATAGATACTGCCTGTCAATGACAATGGTTGACTACCACCAGTTACCGCCAAACTTACGTACTACTACCCAGAGCCACGTGCTGTCCCATCAATGGCGTCATTATCAGTGCGCAGGCAAAAACGCAATATCCTGTAATCTAGTACTACACTATGAGGCGGTATAGAAATTCAAATTCACTGTCGTACAAATTTAATGATGGCATGCTTACACAACGCGATCTTTTTTTCCTGATATATTAGGCCTCAGTAATCTCCCTTGTAGTCTGATTTCTATGTGCGGAAAGTATTGTGGTGTCTTAATAGATGGGGGGGGGGGGGGGAGTGCACCCATGCTCAGAGCAATGCCGCGCGACATGTGAGTACGCATTACCCGTTGGCGACCGCCTATGCTCCGACAATAAGAAGTTTGTGTTGTGTATGCCTTCAAATAAAGTTAGTTGTGAGTTCAGCGCTGTCCTGTGTGTTCCTGCCTTCTGTCTTTGTCGTCTTGCGCTGCCCCTTCAAGAAGTTCTATTTAGTACTTACACATCATATAAAGTATGTTCACACATTAACCTGCATATGTCCTGCGCCTGTTACTAAATTTACCTTATCTTACCTCTTTAACTCTTATCCAAAATGTGATTCATGGTGCAGTAATACCATGGAGCGATGTGTTGAGTGAGAATACAGTATGTGGGAGTACTATGTTGGCTTTGCCCAGGGACCATGCAAGCAAAATGTAGCAGCTAGGAAACTGCGACTGAGAACATTACAGGGTTTCACTGTATTGCTGTGTGCACCGAGGGATTAGGTGTTTGCTTAACTGTAGTAGTAGCTGACTGCTTTCACGTAGGAGATAGGCAAATTAGCAACGTGTGTGGTGCCATGTTATATATTGATTACCTGTGATGGTAATAATGTTATGTAAATAATGTAAATAACTACCCATGTAAAATTTGTGGGGGTGTGCAAATATTTAGAACTTTTGAATAACGAATCGGATAGTGACCTCTTCAATTTGGTCTTCGAAATGAATTGTCACTATTCATAAGTGCGAATATTTTTCAAATACTTTTCGAATATTCCATCGTGTCAGTATGCTCAATTGAACATAAAATTTAAGCAAAAGTAAGGTGAATTTTCAACCTTGCAGGCATAGTATAGACACAAGACATGAGGACGTGCGTAGTGGAGCAGGGAGGTATTCTGTAAGTGTCCACCTAGTGGACATGTCCATTTCATCTGCTGCTGAAGTGCTGATTGCCTGGGGGTGCCTGTTTCCTTCTGACTCAGCCCAGCCAATCAGAACTTCAACAGCAGGCAAAAGGGATTGTCCACTAGGTGGCGACTTACAGGATACACCCTTGGCTACATCGCTTAGGTAGCCATACTTTACAGGCTATATATACAGCAATCATTCTCACTCTCTGAAGAGTCCTTTGCATGCAAAGGAACTACTTGCCTGCTCCGAATGCTCCATTTGTGTGTTTAATAAATAATGCTTCATAACGTACTACTACCACGTAATGACAGAAACATGCTAACTTTAAGAATACTAGGATGTGAACATCATTTTATATCTACTGTGATAATGGCTGTTCGTTATTCGAAAACTATTTAAAAACAATTCGATATTCAATTTGATTCGATTTGCTTCTGGCACTATTTGGTTTAAAAAATCACGATTCGCAAACCCCTAAAAATTTGCTTTTCCATTTCACTCCTACACTAGTTATTCCAACAGGCACTTGTTTACTCTTGCATTTCTTGATCCTTTCATTTTTCTTCTGCAGGCGTTCTTCCAAGACAAAGTGGTTGATGAGGAAGGATATGTGCTCTTTGTTCGTGAGAATGCGGTGCAGGTTTTGATGCCTCGTTTCGGCCTGGAAACAACAATGTTTCTCAAGGAAGAGGGCTGGAAGTACGACGAAGAGGTGGGTGCCAACAGCACAGATGATACGCAGTTGCACCGAGGCATTTTTATTTTTCATTCTTCATATTGCACCCTTATATTGTGCCTTACACAGCACCACTGCTGCAGCTGCTGCAGTAAACAAGCCTGTGCTAGCCACTTACTGTGGTCATTGGTATCAAGTCTGCCCCATGTAGACTGTTTTCTGTGGCTCTTATTGTGTGCAGAAAGGTGCAGTGTGTGAGGCATTTCAAAAGGAAAAGCTGAGGCATGCGGCACAGTGAGTCAAAGTAAGAGGGTTTTTTTTTTCTTGGTTGCAGGCATGTACACAGTCATTTGGGGACATTACATTGCATCAGTTTGATCAGCTGGTTGTGCAAGTCTCAGTGGACAGCCGTAACATCCAACATCAAAAGGTGGTGATCAAGATAGTGGAACCTAAGGCAAGTCCTTTGTTTTCTTCTTCATCTAACAGTATTGCCACATCTGTAGTGCAGCAAGGATGATGATGATTAGAATATATAAGCATTTAAAGAAAACATACCAAACAAGAAGGAAAAGAAGCAGTAACTAGCAGGTGATGTAAAACAGTCCGCTCTTGTTACTTTTCCTGCTGACTAGTGTGTTTGTCCTTTGATGCCGCGACAGTATATTAATGTCTGTGCATACTCAACTTAAGGAACAGTGCTTCATAACTATGCTCTGTTGACTGGAGGCACCAAAAAAGTGTGTCGTAAGTTTTACATTTGGCAGAGGAAATATCTGTCGAAAGAAAAAAAATGTGTAGGCTTGTTTTGTTCGAATTTGTGACTATTGCTGACAATGACTGACTGGCATTACTTTCTTTTGGAATAGGCTGTAGCATTGATTGTTTTGTTCACACAGATTTCAGTATTATTTGAATGTTGCAGAATTTTTAACTGCATTGAGTTTGCTACCTGACTCAGTGTGAAGGTCAAAGAAACTGAAAGCTTGTTTTGTTTTTGAAGCTTAGTCTACATAAAGCTTAAGACTTTAAATGTTTTAAAGAAGGCTGCACTTGTGTTGAAGATGTTGACCATTCAGGAAGACCATTCTTCAATAACTGATTTCACTGTGGAGGAAGTGAATGAAGTGATTCGTTTCAACCGCCACCTGACTGTTCGAGATGTAGCTGAAGAGGTTAGCATGTCAAAAACTGTGTACAATGAAACCTCGTTAAACCGTAGTTGGCCGGAGCTCGGAAAAGTACGTACTAAACGGTAGTATTGTTTAACCGAAATAGTATCAGATCGCCCACTTACCTGTCGAAAACGGAACACGGAACTCGGAGAGAGTGCGATGAAAGGAGAAAAAACATGCAATATTTATTCACTTAGCGCGACAAAAGTTATTTTCGTTTGATGCTGTGGCGGCCTAGCACAACGACAGCGGCCTCAAACTTACTGAAGCTGCGTGCCAGCTTTTCAGTCAGCCCCCTTTTCTCGGCGAACACTCGCATGGCAGATTCCTCGTTGGCGTTATGTATTCTCCATGCACACATGCGGTATTGCTGTAGAAGTCCCGTGGGGCCTTTTTCATTGCCGGGTGCTGTTCTCGTCGCGACGATTGCATTGTGCAATGCGCAGCTTCTGCCACTGTCAGGCCTGAATCGCCTGTGCTGTCGCTTTCCATGTTGTCCTCATCACTGTAGCTAGTCGACAGTTCGGCAACAACAGAGGCAACGATGGTGAAAAGTCAAACCTCATAGCTGACATCTTTTCGAGGTCAAGCGCTGCCGAGCAACTTCTTCGCTTCCAGATGCGAAGAATACACACTGTAGTCAACAGCAGATCCTTGTCGCGTGCCAGCGCCAATTTTTTTCGTGGCACGTTCGATAGCACAGACGAAGTCTAAGTTTTCTTCTATGCTGAGCACCCGGCATCTTTTTTATCCGAGCTTTGGCATGATGCGAGTCCTCACTTGCACGATGCCACAACGCTCTCTCATAGTATAAAGAACGCTATCTGGCACGGCGCCAAGATGATGTTGATGTGGCTTCATGCACAAACACACAGGGCGCTTGGAGGCCGTTGTTTCGATCTCTGAGGCTCATTGTTATGTCGAGCTGCCCGATGGAGACGACGCACTACCGTGTTTGCGCGACGAAAAGTGGAAACATTACATTTTAACCAATGCATACACAATAAGCTGGTACGGTTTATGTGGATACAAAACACATTATGTTCAATGGCCGCTGAATCGGGGATTTGACTTAACTACTTTTAAAACGAAACTACTGTTTAAGCAGGTAACGTTTAACAAAGTTTTACTGTACCATGAAATTCTCACCTACATGTTAGGAATGCGCCATCTTGCAGCAAAATTGGTGTAGCAACTTTTTGTCAGAATTCACACAGAAAATTTTAACCATGAATCAATACCAACTACATGTAGCTCAAACCAAGATTTTACTTGAGCACACATGACTAGAGTGTACACTGTCACTGACGCTTGTCTAGAGTGGTTAATCGGTCAACTTCGTGGCAATCACTGACAAAAAAAAAGTGCACGCCAGTGCCAGAGTGGAACCACACACGCCGCATGCTAGACCCATTCGCTATTGGACAAACGTGTGGAACCTAGCAAGCTGCTGCAAGGTGGCAGCTGCAGATGCCGGCACCATCCGCAGCCAGTAACTCCACCACTCTAGACAGGTGTGATTCAGACTACTAGAACCAAATTTTAGTGCATTCTACACTTCACCTTACGCTCACGAAACTTGACCCAGTGTGCTTCGTTCCCGGTTCGTTTTAATCAATGTGCTCTTGTTTGGGTGCATGGGGTTCGGGTTCGTGGTGTTCGGGTGTTTTGCTAACTGCCCTATGCACATTCTCTGCCGATACCGTAAAAACCCACGTATAATACGAACCCACATATAGTACGAGGTGAAAATTTTGGGACGCGAAATGGAAAAAAAGAAGTTTTATCCCTGTATAATACAAGTTAGAAAAACTCAAGGAAAACATTTATTTAGATTGCCCTCCGTACTGCAGTCGCTGTCTTCCTCAGCTGCGCTCTCTTCGAATAGTTCCTTGTCAGACATATCTTTCCAGAGGTAATCATCCTTTGTGCCATCGAGCGCGTTCAAGATGCCACACTTCTTGAATGCGCAAAGCACAAGGTCCTCTGGTATGCTGGCCCATGTGTCCACAATCTACTTGCATAGCATGGCTGGCAAAGCCCGCTTCAGCTGCCCGGTCAGCATCACTGCAGGCTCACCTGAGCGCATCCAATCTGCGTAACACCGCTTGACCGCGTCCTTGAACGGCTTGTTCACGCTGTTAAAGTTGGGGTCGGGCATGAAATAAGTGGTAGCTGGCCCATGCCATCGTCCTACTCACCCACGCTTGGGACGTGGTTGGAGGGAGGAACTTGCTCTCATCGAAAACTAGGAGTATTGGATTTATCTACAGTATTTACATTAAGACAGGAGATGCATTTCAACAGTCTAGCATGACTGCAAAGTCGAACACGAAAGACCAAGCACAAAGCACCCCGAACAGCCAAAAAACCGCTGCTTAAAAACCCTCTGTCCTCCCTAGATCCCTAAGGGAGGGAAAACTGCCGTCCACTCGAAGCATCCACAGTCGTTAGAGGCGTGGTCGACCCGCCTTTGAGGGGGAGGGTTCACACACTCACATCTACACTTTGGATTCACAGAACACACCGATTGGAGAGGGTCCTCGAAGACAGAGGTTGTCACGATTGACTCCAGCAAGCTCTGTCGGTTCTCCGAAGGAGGCGCATGTTGGTTAACCTTGCTGGCGCCGTCGGTTCTCCGAAGGAGGTGCATGGTTGGTTTTCTAAAGCGACTCGTCGCAGTGGGAAGGGTTCGAAGGTCGCTACCCCTGCAGGACGATCGAAACAGCTGCAGCAGGCTGGAAAATGTTCGCAGGTCAGTACCCCTGCAGGCCGATCATAACAACGCAAACATCTAAAGGCTGCAGCTGAGATGTCATTCCACCCGGGATAACGAGTTCAGTGCCGGATTCGCGCAACAGCCTCTTCACTGAGTTGGCCAAATAGCAACGAAATGCGTGCAGCACAAGGATGGACGGGCACGACAACAGTGCGCCGGGCTGCCTACACCAGACGGACTTTATCCAGTCGAGCACAAGATTCTCGTTCATCCAGACTCTCATCTCATGGCATCTCACGACCACATTTTTTGGCAGCTCCTCACCTTTAGGCACTGTCTTACGCTTGAAGACGACATAGGGCGGGAGCTTTCGTCCGTCTGCCATGCATGACAACATGACGGTAACTCGCGTTTTCTCGTTGCCAGTAGACCGGACATAAACTTGTTTAGAGCCCTTGTCGTGCACGGTGAGGGGCGATAGCATGTCCAGATAAACCGGTGTTTGGTCAGCATTGCCAATTTGCCATAGCTAGAAGTTCTTGAACTTGCGCAGCGAAATAATGTGGCGCTGGAAAGTCACAAACAGCTCTTCGAACGATTCAGGCAGCTTTTGCGAAATCAAAGTTCGGCTGTGTAAGGAAAATCCAGCACAGCACATGTAGTGATAAATCCAGTGCTTGCTTGCTTTGAAGGCGGAGCTCGGTAGCCCTTTTTCTCTTGCAAGCTCCCTAGCTTCTGACTGCATAAGCTCCACGCTCACACGTAGATGTGCGGCTCGCTGTTGGCATACGAACTCCGTCGGGGTGAGTTAGATTTCCTGGAATGTCCCACTCTTTGGGCCGCGAAAGGTTCTTCTCGTTCTGCTGCATGCAAAAAAGGTTTCCTTCTGTCGACGCCACCCGCGAATGGTTCCCTCGTTGACGTCAAACTGCCTCCCGGCTGCACTGTTGCCGATGCGGCCTGTACGACTAAAATAACCTTTCTCTTTAAAGCAGCCGAGTACCTGTTTTTGCGTTCCGGACATCTTGGTCCTTCAATGCGGAATGAAAAAAGATGCACTTCGCGAAGTGTAGTTTTCACGTGTGCTGCGAAGGTGTGCGCACACAACAATAAAGAAACGATGCTGTAGTCACGCAGCAAGAACGAAACCAAGCCGTAGCCATGCAGCAATAACAAAGTCAAAACTTCTAGCCCAAATTTCTGACTGAAATTTTTGTTCGTATCTGCATATAGTACGAGGCAAAAATTAGGGACGCTAATAATAGGCAAACAAACTTGTATTATATGCGGGTTTTTACAGTATGTTCGTGCAACCTGAGCTGTTTATTACGACATACACAATTATTGTCTTCATTGCAAGGAGCACCGCGGCAGCTCTACATTATTATCGCACCCATTGTCTTCCTGGAAGGGTGTGCGTGGAGCTCGGCAATGGAAGACGCTAATCCTTGCTGCCTTGATGTTGGGCCGACTTCCTGGCATCTTTTTTGTTACGTTGATGTTCTCTCCGTGTTCTTTCCTCCCTCCATCATTGGCAAGCACTGCCGCCATCTTGCAGTAGGCCTCCTACAATAGTACTGCTCGTAATAAAACAAAATGGGCGGTCGGTCAGCAAGGAACAGCATGAGGACGAATTCTGCCTAATTAAATAATTAGTCAATTAATTAATGAACTTCTAAAACATTATTATTAGATTAAAAGTATGATTGAGAAAATTGTAGAGCAACATAAAAAACTGCCGACACAGCTTTCTCTTGCTCAATACGTGCCACATAAAAGTGTTTTTCCGAGCGCGAAAGAAGTCCGCAAATACACGCAAAGTGCCTCGAGCGGCCAGTTTTGCGGCAATTTTGTGAGGCGACGGTGTTATTGCCCTTCGACTTTACACAGAACTCCACGGCAATGGCTGAAATGCGCTTGGAGTGTCCATATAATTGCTCTCGCAGTAAAAACATTACGTAATGAAATCGCACCGAACACTTCACAATGGGTAGCAAATCGTCAGGTTTTGCATTGCACGTTGCGCGTAACCTCCCACAAGTTGTGCAACCCAAAGGATATCAGCCGCGAGCTTATCTCCAGCTCCCAATTCCAGCGAAACTCTGTGTGTTTTGGACGGTCCAAGGGCCGGACAAGAAGGTTCTGTGATGGCACTGCTCCGGGATCAAGGCGCCGTCTTTTCCAGCCTGGCGGGAATAAACATCCTAAATTCTAATACGTACAGTTCCGGGAAGTTCCACCTCGTAGTAACCGGACATGGACTACCCGGCATTTTAGCGTTAACTCCTTCCCAACCTGCACATTACTTTTCTTTCGGGGGCGGCTAATGTGTGGCTCGCACTTGGTGTTCCACATTGTCTCAATATGGACAAGTCTCTTTCATGGGTATCACCTTCATCAGCCACTTTTACGGGCCTTTGCACCCAACTACACACACGTCGGACGATGTAAGCATGTATGCCGGTCTCCGTTTGTGCTTAATCGCGGCCGAGAAAGGCAACAGGCACAATATGCCCATGGCTGCAGCAGGAAAGGCTGAACGGGGAGCACGAATCACGGTGTGTAAATTGGGAGTCTATTTCACTGTGCAGATTGCAGGAGCAGATGCTTACTTCGAGAGACTGCTTTTCAATGCAACTGACCAGGCTGCCACATCCGATAAGCATAAGTGAGATAACAGCAAAAATAAACAGCAATCATTCACCACATAGTGTTCACACAATACATTATACTGAACTTAACGTTACAGCGCGAACACCTAAGAACATCCACAAAAAGAAAGACACGACACACACGCAGCGCCAGTGTGTGTCGTGTCTTTCCTTTTGTGGATCGTCTTAGGTGTTTGCGCTGTAACATTAAGTTCAGAATTATGTACCAACTAGGCCCAAATGAAGTGTTACTGGAATACATTATACATTGGCTACTAACCATATGGCAACAGAGCATTCACATACACGGGTCTCTTAGGATACATTCAGCTGCCTACTTACAGGCATAATGCTTGCCTTCGTCGCATGTGGTGGTCTGGTAACGAGTGACAATCAGCAGCAGAAACAGATTGGAGAGTGTGTCCCACCTGTTTACAGCGACAGTCGCCATTAAAGACGAGCAACTTGCATTGCGAAGCAATCGGGTGATGCAGGTATCTGCTGCTGCAGCCTACACAGTGACATGGACTACCCAGCATTTTAGCAGTGACTCCTTTCCAACCTGCACATTTTTTTCGGGGGCCGCTAATGTGTGGCTCACACTTGGTGTCCCACTTTGTCTCAATATGGACAAGTTGCTTTCGTGGGCATCACCTTCGGCAGCCATTTCTGCGGGCCTTTCTACCCACATGGCTATCAACTTTCATACACTTCGAACCATGTAAGCACATATATTGGTCTCCGTTCTGAGCAAATCATGGCCGAGGTAGGCCACAAGTACAATTTGCCCATGGCTGCAGCAGGAAAGAACGAACGGGAGCACCAGTTACGGTGCGTGTATACTGGGAGTCTGTGTCGCTGTGCGGACTGCAGGAGCAAATGCTTACCTCGAGAGACTGATTACCAATGCAACTGACCAGGCCCCCACATCCAAGAAATGTAACACGGCGACCACAACCAAGTGGGGCAGCAAAACCCGATTCTGCAATCAATAATTCAGTGTAGCTTGCGCAAAGACCCAGGCTATCGAGGAAGAAGAGCAACCATCAACGAGACTAGGAATATGGAAATTGAGAAAGCTTGCGTTCAAGAGAGAAGCCACTCTGCTCTGCAAGCATTGAAGGCCAAAAACATTAAGAAAACTAAAATGGTGCAGAGCAAACGGTGCGTAGGTTAATGCAAGACACATGTCGATGTTGCATCAGCTATTTCAGGAGAGGAATTGTGCATGACAACATACACTAAAAGGTACTGCTACAGATATGTTATGCTACTAGACATTGACTGGTATTAACAGGTTTTCTACCAACCAGGAAAACCGGGAAAACCGGGAATTCTCAGGGATTTTGAATAGTCTGGAAAAACTCAGGGAATTTGTGCTTCCATCAGGGAAAATAAGCTGTAATTTTATTGAAAGGGTCGAAAGTCGAGGTAATGCTGGCTCGAGTAACAGACAGGAATAGAAATGAATCGTCTTTGACGTCCTGTCGTCTGCTGGAGAAGTTGCTAGTGTACAGTCAATGACCGACTTTCAGTATTCCCGGTAATTTGGACGGCTTCGCGGCACCACTACGTGCCCCATAGTGTCAATGCATCAGAACGTCTGAAATTCCGGACGTAAGAACTCTTCGCCGTCCAATTTTCCGGAGGTTTTTCCGTGACCGCAGGTCTGAAACGGCATTAATCAAAGCCACCACCGCTGACATTTTGGTTACCTTGCCGCCTCGAACCGGCGCTCTCGCACGTAGATCCGCTGGCAGCCGTAGCCGCCACGGCGGCAACGCTAGGCCTAGATGCTTCGACGTTCACTATGAAGCTTCTTGCCGTTGGATGCCGTGTTTTTTATTGAAAGAATTCGCTGCTGTCAGCAATGGCACGGACTCCGCCTTTGTGGTCATCGCGATTGGCTTAGAAGCTTGGAAAGCACAGTGCGTTGCATAATGCCGGTTTCCGAAAGTCAGCTTTGCCTCTGCGCACAAATGTTACTTGGTGAAGCATACGCAAAAGTATTGCGGTGAAGCATAACAAGCATGAGAAGGGGCTATTGCCATGGGACACAGTATGTATTCCTTAATTACACATGCGTGAACCTGGTATTTCCTGTCACAGTACGAGCACCGATATGCCTAATACGTGTACCGGCAGGCCTTCAGAGCGTTTTCGAATGTGCCTGTGGTGGTTTGAGCCCTAAAGGGCAGTAAATGACATGCGTTTATTTTTTCCAACTGGCCAATTTTTCTGACGTTTTCGCGGCCCCTAGGGAGTTCGAAAAATCGGACGTGGACTGTGCAACTGACCAAGAATATGCTTCAAGTGGTCTGTGGGGCGAACTAGTGGCGGAAGGAGGACAAGAACAGAAAGGACTTACGCACTGAAGAATGAACTGGAAAGGAAGTGTGCTGCCGCTGTTTTGAAGGAGCTTGAGCTAAAAAAAAACAAAGTGTTGGCTGATGCCGAGATGCAGGTGTTTCTCATCTAAACCAAATAAATTCTTTAAAGCAGTGAAACACAACACTGAGGCGTCGTGCGTGGGCTGAGAGTATATCAGGACAGTTCAGGTTGACTTACGAGCTGTTGAGAGAGAATCTCAATTGTGACAAAGTTCGGGCCTCATACCACTGAGCTTGCTATCTGTTGGTAGAAATGGCTCATATTTGAAAATAGTTGCTTCTGTATGCATCTCCCTTTTATTCGTATTTGAGAATGTCCAACTCAATTTGCAATTTCTTTCGAAGACATTTTATTTGCTGTGCATTTAACTAACCCCTCCCTTCTATTCTCTATTTGAATAACATAAACAGTACTCCTTAGTATTGAAATTGAACTAAGTTGTTTTTTTATAAATTTTTTCGTATGCTTACTAGAGAGTGACAGCATCGGGCGATATGGTTTCAGCCCGTCTTCGCATAAAACATAGTTCTGCATCACTCAGGGAATTTTGCAAAGGCACTCATTCAAAATCTGGAAAGCTCAGGGAATTTGGAAATGTCAACTTGGTAGACACCCTGATTAAGTATCAGCGAAGAATCGGTTGACCTTTATGTTTGGATGAGGATGAATGATCTCTAACGAGAATGGGCAATGAAAAAGCTTGCATTCATAGAAGAAAAATTACACTTGGCACAAATGAAATTGACATGGCCAGGAAGCTGATTAAGGGCAAACTGATGGAACTCTTTTGGCCAGTTTCGTCCGTGCTTGATCAAAAGTTGCAGGTGCATCTGAAGACGAAGAATTTCTATAAAGTCCTTTTTGAGTTACCTGGATGACTCAGCCAATTTGTCCGTGCTGGTGGAATGGTGGCTGCAGCTTTTTTCAGTCTTGACACAGTGCTCTGCAGACTTGATACCTCATACAAATTCTTCTGCATGCGTGTCTTTGTTCGTGGTGTAAAAGCCTTGCAAGTTCGGCTCCAGCCCCTTTCTGTTGGTGTGGATAGGAGCTCCTGTGATGACCAAGATATGCTTGGCATGGACTCTGCTGGGGCAGAACGGTGACACATGAGACACAGCACAGATTATTAGCCAAACTCATGTGTGTTTTCTTTATGTTCGAACCAATTATACTGAACCATAAACATGAACAAACATTCATTTCTGCTGCAAACAAATGACATATATCTCAAGACTAGCAAGCCAATACAGCATATATCAGGCATATTTATTTCTGAACCACGTTTTTTACCTTGTAGTAGCTGCCAATGTCCACACAATGGCCTTGTTGTAGCAGGCAGCAGCTTCTGTTTAGTGTGGGGAGTGTGTTGCTTTATACTGGTGCCATCCTCATTACTGCATGTCTGGAACAGAAATTTTGACTGAATCAGAAATTGAAAAAAGCACAATTTTGCAATATGAAATGCAAAAAGTTGTGACATATATATTGAAATGGTTTGCAACTACAGAACACATGCAAATGCACCCTGTCTGTTCTAGGGTGCTTAAGCAGCACGTTAAATAAATATTGCTATTGTCCATAAATTTATGTCTGCCTAACTATACAATGCATGTAAACAGCTCAAGTATTATTGAAATCGCAAATGAGAACATTTGTGCGTTCATTTATACACTGGAAGAGAAATCAGTGCTGGTTCCACAAGCAAATGCATTAAAGCCATGAAGCTATTAGAACTGATGCATTATTTTTCTGCACGAACGTGATGCACTGCTTCACTACTGCAAAAATGAATGCCCTACGCTAAACCAAACTGAACAGCAAGAACATATGGAACCAACAAATACGAAATATGAGTGAATTATCACGCTTGCAACTGTTTAATACATTAAATTCTGTACTTTCACATCATTTTACCAAAGGATTATTCGGTATTGTGGACGAAAGAAGTTGCCGGTGGACTCGAAAAAAGTTTTATATTTATATTGTTAAGGCTACCCAGTCACCTATGGCCACGGCTACAATAAGATGAAAAATGAGACGCGCGTTTCGATATCTCTCTTTCTTTCCTGATTGTGTGTGTATAACGACAGCCTCGCAAGTAACGGTTTATTTAGGAAACAGCAACGGAGGATCCCGACTGCCATATGTTGTGCAGGATCTAGTTCGTTAACTTGTCTCCGCCTGTAAGTTAATGAGACGAATATTATATAACGATTCAAGCAGCGGTGTTAAACGACTCACCGTTATTGCCGTTGTGAGCCGCACCAGAATCCAGCTCCCGTTTCGATGCAGAAGTGTTCCAAATGGCCCACGACCGATACCCAACTTTCGGGCTTACATGTCCGCTTGCAAACACGTCACTTCACCCCAGGTTAAATAATGCGAGACATCGAAATGCAATAAACTAGTTTTAGCAAAAAAGAAGCAACCAGTCTGAGTGCACGAACGAATGAATCCGTGCCGCCATGCACTCAAAAATACCGGTAAAAATTTTAAATCCAGGCCAGAGGTCACGTGAAAGATCGATGATGCTGAACACTATTGCGTTTATAGTGACAAAGAAACAATAAACTTACTTACAAAGAGTACAATATCTAATTAGCAATGATAATTTCACCCTCTATTTTATGTAATAAAAATGCTTCGGTAATTGTAAGAGAAAGTTTGTAAGATAAAATTGCGCTTATTACGGCGCCTCTAGCGGAAAATGTTCAAACTAACGTAAGCATGGAATTTACTATGCTGGTTCTGTTAGCAGCAGCGCGTGGTCGATTTTTTCGCCTTCTGTGGCCATTTGTTGAACTTAAGAGTGTGCGGGGCCTGGGCTCGCCGCGCGCCCTTTCCTCCTCGCCCGATGAAAAAGGCTAAGAACCACTCGAAATTGACCGAAAATGGGCTAGGATTGTTCATATGCCGCAGGCAGTGCCGTTACTCGCTATAAACCGCGCGACATTGGCCGATGAGTGTTCGTTATCAGCTAAAATCGTATTAGCCAAAAATCCAACAGTTCAATATTCGCAAACATTTCAGTTCGGCGCCCAATAGCAAAGTTCGTGCTCCGACGGGCTAGGTTGTCTCCATGCCAAAAGATGGCGCTACCATACCATAAGCGCTCTTTTCACGCTGGGTCCGCGGTGCGTTCCGACTCGAGGCTTTATGCGTCCTGAAAGTTGCGTTGCTAAAAGTGCCAATCGCGTTCGATTGCGCGGCCATGGCACTACAAGATCGCATTCTACGCCCACTGTGTCTCCTAATGTTGTTCGTTTGTCTACGAGGCATGTTTTGGCGCCACAACTATGGCGGCGTCTATGTAAGAGCCTGCTCCTGCCGCAGTAAATTTGTTCGGAGTTCGTCTGCTGGTTTTTTTGCTGTTGTATGATTTACGCGACTTATTTCTGTCATTGGTCTTGATCCTTCCGAATGTTCTGGTTGCCATCCAATTAAGGTCGTTAGCAGTGCCCTCGCAATCCCCCGCGCCATGTGTGGTCGTGACAGCGCCCTGAGACCCTAGTAGTGCAAGCCAGAGTTAATCGCGATCGTTGCATACGAAGTGCTAGATGGGCATTGATGCTTGCCGTACAATGACGCCCGAAATCCAAGCAAGGCAAAATGGGTCGCAGGAACACGTAGATTTGAATTGCCTAACGTTGGACGAACGAGGGAATTACCATCAGTCCTAAGTCGACCTTTCGGCAAGAAACGGGCTTCATTCACTTCGTCGGGGCAATGACGAAGTCCTTACCTCCTGTGAACGTTGGCTCCGGGGTACTACTATGCAACTATAAAATTCCACCATGTTATCGAGTTCTGCCAAGCTTGTTGGCATTTTGGGCCAATCAGAGAAGGTGCAACCGCCTTGTGAGCCAATTAGAGCTTGCAAGATGGCAGAATCTTACAGTGCAGGAGTACTCAAACTTCGCGTGTCAGCAGCAGCAGCGCCTAGCGAAACGGAGGAAACAGTTTTCAGTGGCACATGCCGTGATTTCGCGACATGAGTCCACCGCTCATATTGAGTCACGTGTGTCCAGCTCCTTACCTGACTGGGCACCGGCGTGCTAGAACGCAGGAGCGCATGCGCCCGTCGCGACGCCCGTGGCCAAGGGCAGAGCCGGGCAGGGTGCATCGGGCTAAAGCAAACGTTGATACAGGCGCGCATCTGTTATTGTTCAAAATGTGCCTTTTTTTTTTCGTTTACTCCCTTACCAGACTTTGTTGGCAGGCGATTGCTGCAGGGCGTTCCAAAAGGGAGCGCTCCGCGTATGCTCCACTTAAAACCCCTTGATAATTTGAAAGTAGCGACACTCTCCTCCTCACGGCGCTTTACTCCTCGATTCTCCTCGCCCACCGGCTGCGCACGGCGCGCTTTTCCTCCTGGGCTCCCGCGGGATTCTATGGAGGCGTGTTATTTTCGGCCAGTTGCGCGCTCCAGTGGGGTTGAAAATTTTGAGAAATGCTAATAACAGCATCGATAATGCTGGAGGCAACGTTTATGAGGAGGTTGGTTTTTTCTAAAGCCGTATGAACGGGGTATACCGATGTAAAGGGAGCTTTGAGGCAAGTTCTATACTCCAGACAATTTTTCTGCCACATGATCAGAGGCATTACTTCGTGCGTCTGATTTATAGTATTGCTCCCACACACACATCCCTTTGTGTGTAGCTTATTAAGCGAAAGCCTTAGACCTCTGTTTCAAGGTCCCGTTGTGAGCTACAGAAAATCACACGTGACCGAAGGAAGGCGGAAAGCGAACCAAAGCATGTGCAGCCGCGCACAAGAGATGATTAGCAAAGTAATGATTGATTAGTGATTGGATTAAGATGAATTCGGGTGTATTAAGGAGGATTGAAGTCGATGAAAGTGCATTAGGGTGAATGAAGGTGGATTAAGGTGCATAAATGTGGGCTAGGTTGGGTTAAGGTCGATGAAGGTGAGTTCAGGTGCAATAAGGACGATTATAGTCGATTAAAGCGCATGAAGGTCAAGGGTGGATTAAGAAGGATTAAGGTGCATTAAGGAGTATTATGGTCGGCTAGAGGGAATTAAAGTGAATCAAGGACGATTAGGGTGGTCTAAGGTAGATGAATGTGGATTCGGGTGGATAAAGGACGATTATAGTAGATTAGGGTTGATTAAGGAGGATTAAAGTGCATTAAGGAGGGTTAGAGTCGATTAAGGTCGATGAAGGTGATTTAGGGTGCATTACGAAGGACTTTCGTGGATTATGGTGGATTAAAGTGAATGAAGGAGGATTAAGGTCGATGAATCTGGATTAATGTGCATTAGGAGGATTACGGCCGTCTAATCGGTCTTAATACTCAATGAACCCTAATTCACCTTAGTCCCCCCTAATCCACCTTAATGCTCATTCATCCACCTTAATACAACCTAATCAACCCACATCGCCCCTAATGAACCTTAGCCTACCATATACGGTCCTAATCCACCTTTATCAACCCTAATCCATCACAATCCTCCTTCTTCTACCTTAATCCTTATTCATGCACCTTAATTCAAATTAATCCTGCTTAATAGTCCCAATCTACCTTAATACACCCTAATCTACCTCTATCAAACCTAATCCAGCTCCATGATCCCTAATCTACCCTAATCCATTCTAATAGGTCTTAATCCTCCTTTATCAACCCTAACTCACCTTAATCCACATTATACGACCTAAATCTTCCTTTATCCACCTTAATCTTCTCTAATACTTGTTCATGCACCCTAATCCGTCTTAATACCCTTTCATCAACCCTTCACCTTAATCCGCCATAATCCTCCTCCACCCACCTTAACGCACGGCAAAGAACAAATCCCTACTGTGTTAGCACATTTCAAATACACACACAGACTGGCGTAGCGTTTCTTAAGCAGCGCTGGTTCCGCATATAGCGTTCCGGCTGAGGCTTTCTTCGTTCGCCCTCGGTTAATCGATGTCGCGCTGAGTTTTAGTCACATCCGGCTGTGTAGCAACATGCAACATACGGGAGAGCAAAGATAGCGGGGGTATTATGATTAACCCATTCCCCGAAAAGCCCAATAGTTGCTGCCATGTTGTCGAGTGGATAATGGCAGGCACTGTCCAGCGCGGTGTTTGTTCTCAGCGCGGAATACTTTTGCGCGGCGCGACGTATTGCTGGAGTGAGTAGCATCTCCTTACTGGCCTAATCAACGCGTACTCAGTGTGGTGCCCCGATAATGGCGCCCCGATAGTGACCTCACTGAGAGAACAGCGGTAACAATCCCCGAACAGGACGACATTCACAATTGACTCAAGAGCTCGCTCTTCATGTGTTGTTCCACGGCGGAAAGTACTTGTGACGTTGAGGTGGCCTCGGCCAAAGTCTGCCTTGAAGCCCGAGGCAGCCATCTATAGATGAGAGGAAACGCGGAGTTGAGACTTCGTCTTCGTTTAACAGATTGCGCCAGTGACGGTGATGCCCCTATATGGGTATGAAGCTTGCAAGTAAGCAAAACATCTCAGAGACATCTTCTGCGGGTTTTTGCCGTTCGTTCGTTCGTTCGTTCGTTCGTTCGTTCGTTCGTTCGTTCGTCCGTTCGTTCGTCCGTCCGTCCGTCCGTCCGTCCGCTCGTCCGTCCGTCCGTCCGTCCGCTCGTCCGTCCGTCCGTCCGTCCGTTCGTTCGTTCGTTCGTTCGTTCGTTCGTTCGTCCGTCCGTTCGTTCGTTCGTTCGTTCGTTCGTTCGTTCGTTCGTTCGTTCGTTCGTTCGTTCGTTCGTTCGTTCGTTCGTTCGTTCGTTCGTTCGTTCGTTCGTTCGTTCGTTCGTTCGTTCGTTCGTTCGTTCGTTCGTTCGTTCGTTCGTTCGTTCGTTCGTTCGTTCGTTCGTTCGTTCGTTCGTTCGTTCGTTCGTTCGTTCGTTCGTTCGTTCGTTCGTTCGTTCGTTCGTTCGTTCGTTCGTTCGTTCGTTCGTTCGTTCGTTCGTTCGTTCGTTCGTTCGTTCGTTCGTTCGTTCGTTCGTTCGTTCGTTCGTTCGTTCGTTCGTTCGTTCGTTCGTTCGTTCGTTCGTTCGTTCGTTCGTTCGTTCGTTCGTTCGTTCGTTCGTTCGTTCGTTCGTTCGTTCGTTCGTTCGTTCGTTCGTTCGTTCGTTCGTTCGTTCGTTCGTTCGTTCGTTCGTTCGTTCGTTCGTTCGTTCGTTCGTTCGTTCGTTCGTTCGTTCGTTCGTTCGTTCGTTCGTTCGTTCGTTCGTTCGTTCGTTCGTTCGTTCGTTCGTTCGTTCGTTCGTTCGTTCGTTCGTTCGTTCGTTCGTTCGTTCGTTCGTTCGTTCGTTCGTTCGTTCGTTCGTTCGTTCGTTCGTTCGTTCGTTCGTTCGTTCGTTCGTTCGTTCGTTCGTTCGTTCGTTCGTTCGTTCGTTCGTTCGTTCGTTCGTTCGTTCGTTCGTTCGTTCGTTCGTTCGTTCGTTCGTTCGTTCGTTCGTTCGTTCGTTCGTTCGTTCGTTCGTTCGTTCGTTCGTTCGTTCGTTCGTTCGTTCGTTCGTTCGTTCGTTCGTTCGTTCGTTCGTTCGTTCGTTCGTTCGTTCGTTCGTTCGTTCGTTCGTTCGTTCGTTCGTTCGTTCGTTCGTTCGTTCGTTCGTTCGTTCGTTCGTTCGTTCGTTCGTTCGTTCGTTCGTTCGTTCGTTCGTTCGTTCGTTCGTTCGTTCGTTCGTTCGTTCGTTCGTTCGTTCGTTCGTTCGTTCGTTCGTTCGTTCGTTCGTTCGTTCGTTCGTTCGTTCGTTCGTTCGTTCGTTCGTTCGTTCGTTCGTTCGTTCGTTCGTTCGTTCGTTCGTTCGTTCGTTCGTTCGTTCGTTCGTTCGTTCGTTCGTTCGTTCGTTCGTTCGTTCGTTCGTTCGTTCGTTCGTTCGTTCGTTCGTTCGTTCGTTCGTTCGTTCGTTCGTTCGTTCGTTCGTTCGTTCGTTCGTTCGTTCGTTCGTTCGTTCGTTCGTTCGTTCGTTCGTTCGTTCGTTCGTTCGTTCGTTCGTTCGTTCGTTCGTTCGTTCGTAGGCTCCATTAGGAGTTATACTTGAGTGTGTATGGGGAGGAGAGGGGGGAGACGTATGCAAGGTATAGTTACATTCACGAACGTTATACAATTACAAGTAACAAAACCTGCGCAGACGCAAGCAAAATGTTGCAATATACAATTAGAGAGTTTTAGGTTATAGGATGCAATTCGCACCCAAGCGTTGGGGGACGCAAGCAACAAAGTGTATAAAAGAACCCAAAGCGAGCACAAAAGAGCGCAAAATGCTCACATTGGAGTTGCTACCCCCAATGCTCACAAAGTGCTCTCAATGCTTGGTTGCGGCTTGCGTCCCCTAACCTAAAGCTCTCTATTGAAGCTCGGAAAAATGACATAATAGATAGCGAGGGTAAGAAACGTAGCAAGTAACAAATAAAACCTGCTAAGGTACACATAAAAACAGGAATGTACTTGCATGTTGACATAGTGCAAGATATATATAGCCGTTAGCGAGAGACAAGTACAGGGTAAATAAGAAACAACATGTACACACACAAAAAAAGGAAGAAAAGCAGGAGAATATGGCAGTTAATCCACGTGGAAACATTGCAGAGTCGAAATTCATGTCGAAACTTTGCGCAACTGCGATGAGGCCGGCTTTCCGGAGCAGTTTGCAGAACTGTGGTAACCAAGACTGCAGTTTCCTGCGGTAGAGCGCTGCAGTTCGGTGACTGATCTCGGGGGTGACTGAACACGTCGCTGCTGTTGGCAGCTCCGTTTAACTATGAATCGCTTCTCGTCACGATTGAACCGGCTCGTCTGTTTCCGCTGGTTCAGCCGATTCTACTGCGCTTCTAGATGATTATCCCCGCGGTGAAGAGATTTTGAAGACTCTAGTGCAAGCTCCGCCCGTAAAACCGCGCTGCATTTCTACTCTGTGTCTACACATTCCAGCAAAGCAGTTCCCGACAGACGCCGGTATTAAAGGGACACTGAAGGCAAATATTAAGTCAAGCTAAAGTGATTGATTAGTCTTCGAGAATCTCTAAGGTGTCAATATTATCGCGAACAGAGCCTTAATGATCGAGAAATCGAGGTAAATGCAGGACATGATTAGAGACTCCCCCGGGGCATTCAAGTACTTGGCCGATGGCGAAAGCACTCCTCAGTTAAATTCTGTCTCTGGTACTCAACCGCTCGTTGCACAAAACATCATTGTGTTGTATTATAAGACGAAATAAAATGCTGCTTGTCCAGTTATATTTCACTTTTCGAAAAAAGAACTCATTGAAATAACCCTGACAATGACGCGGGTGGTCGAAAGGTTTCGTTTTCGCTCGACAGGCTTTCGCGTTTCAGTAGTTATCGCGTAGTGCTGCGTTGGGTTTGCTGGCTCGCGAAATTCGCACAAACTGCATGTAGCAGAGAATGCAACTTCCATGTGATGTCGCGGGATGCCCGAACGGTCTACGCCACTTGACCAAAGGGCAGCTGCAGCGGCGAATCCGCCACTTTGTCTTGGCTCGGTACCGCCGTCTGTCGGGCGCCGCCTTACTCACCGACGGCAGCAAAGCGGGGAGATAGCGTATGTAGCGTCACCACTCCCCCGATTGGGTGGCGGGAGATTTGAATTGGGATAAAGGTACACGGACCCTTCAGATGGAATTTTCTCGTAAACTAAGTGGCACGAAACTAGCGTTGCGAGATTTCTGGAATGGTATTTAAACAGTCCACGTCGACTTAGTATTTGCCTTTAGTGTCCCTTTAGAGAAGTTCGCCTCCGCCATCACGTCACGTAAATGTGCGAGTGTAATTGGCTGGCGCACCTGTACAAGTTCTCCAAGTTGGAAAGCGACGAATTTTTGTATTTGTCGCTGCAGTGTTAGGTCGTCGCGGAAAGTAACCTCAAGAGAACAGATGCATCTGGCTCCCACACGCGACTACCTCAAACAGCCGTCTCTGGCGTTGTAAAAAGGTATGATGTATGTAACTTACGTTACGTGTGGGGCGGAGAGAGGCTCGCTCAGCTTCAATTGTATGGGAGTGTGAGCGGAACAAGTAGTCTTATATTACGTTGTTTTGACGGCGATTACAAGTCGGAACCCTATCTGGAAAGAGAAAAAAAAGGGTGGGGGGAAAGGTTAGTATTTTAAACAAAGGAAGCATGAAGACATGCGGGGGGTCAACGAACAGCAGATGACTCCACCTGATGGCACGTAGAAAAAGCATCGAGTTTTAAAGAAAAGGAAGTACTAAAAAAAAAAAGCGGGGCAGTTTCGCTATTGACAGCGACAGCAAAGTTCAGCGCTGTGCTTGCAAACTCCCTGGACAATGTTCTAATCGTATGCGGGTGCAACATGTTGGCGTGACGCAGCACAACTGCTGCTGCGCAGAAGAGACATCGCCATAGCAGCCACCAGGCGTCCCACAACGCTATCGTGACGAGGAGTGCCCCCGGTGGCGTCGCGCTTGCGCCAGATGAGACCGACGGCAAACAGTCGACATTCGTCAGCACACAGTAAAATATCAGATAACGTTAAAGAGTTAGAAGATAATGGATTCGTTAATAGACGCCTAAGCCATGGGCACGAATATTAGACAAATCCATGTACTACAGCGTAGCCATCACTAGCTCTCATGGTAACAAAGCGATCGCAGCGCCATGTTTCCCCTTTAGTGGTTTTTATAGAGAGAAACTGTGGGAGCAGGCGTCTTTAAGCAGGCGACAAGTTGTACGATGCCGTGTACAATACGATGGGGGGCGGGTCTCAAAGATGGCTTCTAAGGCTTTGGAGCCTGTTGCAAGCTTGTCGTATGCGATTGTTGGTAGCATGGTATACCACGATAGACCCGAAGATTAATTTTGACCACCTTTGGTTCCTTAATGTGCACCGAAAGCGGTTTACGAGCTCTCTTGCATTCCGTCCCCCATTGGAATGCGACTGCCTTAGCCGGCAATCGTACCTGCGACCTCGTACTGAGCCGCATGCCGACGCTGTATACCTACTGCGGTGTGTGCCGCCTTCCGGCCTCTTGACGTACGTTACGCCTGTTATTTTTGGTTCCATCGCTCGATGCGCGGTTCTTAGTTTATCTTCCAATGTTTACTTCTACAGTTTAGTAATGACAGGCTACACTGATTATGCTCTATGAAGCTTTTATTTTCAGACGTATCGCTGTTCATGACGAGGATGCCGGCGTCATGAAAAATGCGTCTGTAGGCATTCATTTAAATATAAGATGAAACGTTGCCTCTGGCGGCATCGAACCGCGAACCTCTCGATTCTGAGAACGAGGCTCCAGCTGCTTGCACCGTCGGCAAACTGGCGGTGCCGACGCGTGCCAGTCACTATTCCTGCGACGTATAATGCGTGAGGCGCGCACCGCATATTCATGGCGGCGGTCCATGACGTAACATGACGGCTGCTTTCGTGACGAATAAGGTTCCAGCGGCTTTGAAGAGAGCACACACGCCGTCAAGAAGTTCCCCTAGCATCGATCTTTAACCCTTCATTTACCCGCCGTGGTTGCTCAGTGACTGTGCTGTTGGGCTGCTGAACACGAGCTCGCCGGATCGAATCCCGGCCGCGCGGCGGCCGCATTTCGATGGGGGCGAAATGTGAAAACACCCGTGTAGTTAGATTTAGGTACACGTTAAAGAACCTCAGGTGGTCGAAATTTCCTGAGTCCTGCACCACGGCGTGCCTCATAATCAGAAAGTGGTTTTGGCACGTAAAACGCCATGATTTAATTTAATTTTAAACCCTTCATTCGAAGGTCCCCAGTATAGCATGCGTGTGCATTTATATTCCCATGATGACAAAAACGCGCCGTGCTTGCTTAGTGGCTTTGGCGTTGCACTGCGAAGCACGAGGTCTCTGGTTCATCCCCCGCCCACGGCTGCGCGCAGTTCCATGGGGGTGAAATGCAAAAGCGCTTGTGCAACGTGCATTGGGCGCACGTTAAAGAACTCCAGGTGGTCAGAATTAATCCGGAGTCTCTCACTACACGGCGTGCCTCGCGTTCAGATCGTGTTTTTGGCACGTAAAACTTCGGAATTTAATTTAGTGATGATAAAAAGGTTTTGTTGAGGGCTGCAGCTCGAAGTCCTAATATGTATTCGCATAAGGAGTGCGATTGCAACAACCTGGGCCTGCGTAGTGAATGGCTGTCGTCGTCCCAGCGTGTGTGAGACATCGAGTGCGCGACGGTGTCCTCGTCGGAGTTGTCGACATCCTCCGACCTCTAAAAAGCGGTGCGCTAGCCTCAAGAATGGCGGGCTGGCGAAGCAGGGCCTACCGTCGGCTGACGTGCGATAGCAAACATTGCTTCGAGCGCAACGCTCTCCGCAAGGCATGAATCAACCGAGCCAGTCGTCGCGCATCCTTGGCCTTTCCCGCTCACATCGCCGAGTTTCGGCGCGAAATAGTTGCTCCGTTCGCAACTGCCAGCTGCGATTTATAGCCGTTCGTCCACCACCGTCCTCGGCAGGCACTGCAGCCTGCTGCTGCTCTTTCCGCAGGCCGCGGAGCTCGACACGGGGCGTTAGCCGTTCGTTGTCCTGCGCTCATCTTCGGCTCCGACGTGCGCGCAAGCTTTTTAGAGAGTATTTACGAGGGCCCGTAACGTTTCATCGGCCGGAACGCGGGTCGAATCAATGTGCGCCTGGCACTGCGCCAGTAACGATTTTCGATTAGTGGAGCTGGCGCCGAGCTAGCTAGGGCAAATGAAAGTCTATGTGCGTGTGCCGGGAAGGGGGGGGGGGGGGGGAGCGGTAAGCACGCGCAGTTACTGCCTTGTGCCGTCAGCTTTATCGCAGTCCACCCTCATCCCCTTTCTTTTGTTGTCCTCGTCGAGCGCTTTGTGAGCGGTACCCACAGGACGCTCGAATTTGTGCGGATGCTTTCAGCTTGCGACGCGGGCCGCCAAAGTGCGTTTCGTAATCGCCGAAGCCTCTCCTGTTCGTGCTCCGCACTTTTTTTCCAAGCATGTGTGTACACACACATATACACTCGGTACGGGCCGGACTTTCTTCTAGTCGAGCGCCATCGAACTGTGCTCCTCTCTGTGCGTTTGCCGACAGAGACACGATAAGAATAAAAAGAGGGAGGGGGCGGTAGCGAAAACAAAATAGGACCATAATAGCGCAGCGATGGAATTTCAATTCGCGTTAGGCTTTTATCTGCGGCACTCTGCAGCAGCCAGCATGCGCTCACTGTTGGTCTGGAACCCGGTGTGCGGCAGTGGATTGTCGTCTAATGCGATTGCGAAACGCAGGTGCACGCTGGCTGCCGTTGTGAAGTTCAATCGATAACCGCGTGCTTCGTTGGTTTGCCGCCTTGCGCAGATCCCAGGAGTGAGCGTCGAGCCTGCTGGACGCAGCGGGGGTTCCACCAAGAGCGTCGACGATCCGCCACGCAAGAAGTCCAAGGTTTGCGTTTCCTGATACGTCAATAAAGAACTGTTCGTTCTTTTTTTTTTTTATCGCAGTGTCGGTGTTTGTCTCAGTGTTTGCGGATGTGTAAATTTTGAACAGCGCTTGTGTTCATGTCTCAGCAAGAAACGCTTATGGGGAAAAAAAAGTTATGAGGCAAGCAAAAAAAAAAAAAAAAGAAAACTCGGATACTACTGTGCAAGAGAGCGGAGGGTGAAGAAGACGGCTGACATCTGTCCGCACACACGCTCCTATTTGCCGTCACCGATCACCGCCTCGTGTTCTTGTTGTTCCCAGTAGGGACGGCATATTTTATTGTTGTATAGCGGTAGAGGAAGTTAAGCGAGTATGGTGTGTGCAACCAACACCAGAAAACGAAACGCAGCAATGATAAGGACAGACAGCAGGGTAGAGAAATGGAGGCTGCTGTTTTTCTTCCGCACTACCCTTTGTACCTATTATACTCGTGTTCCTTTCCTCGCGCTGTGTTAATTGTCAGCATCGATTGGGATCCGTCCCCATTTCCTAAGTTCAAAGCTGAGTGTTGACGTTATCTGTCAGATCGCGCCCGACGTGTTACGGACGTGTTTATCAAGAAACTTGAAGCAGAATAAGGGTGGGAGTCTAGGAAACGGACCATGGCACTCATCCAGCCAAATAGGATGCAGAGCTGGGTGAACACGTAATTTTCATGTTGCAATGACAATAGGTAGCTCGTCTTTGTACGGAAGTCGTGACCTAGCCTCACACGCATGGAATGTGTGTGAAAGGTGGCAGATCACAAGGGCACTCGGAGAATAGTGGGAGGGGGTGTGAATGGATGGTCAGTGTGAGGTAAAAGTTCATTCCATATTTGGTATCAACATGAGGAGTGAGGGAAAAAAGATTTCGGCAGTTTGCACTAGTGGTGCACAGCGGAGCTAGTTCGGACGTTTGCTAAGTTTTGCGAGGTTGGTTCATACTAAGTATTGCTAGGTTTCGCTTGGTTTAGCGAGGTTATGCATGGCTTGCCTGGGCTCATACAATTTTTGTAGGAAACTCTATGGCTCGTACCCAGCATTTCTAGGTTTTGCTAAGTCTTACGAGGTTATGCATGGCATAACCATGCTCATACTAAGTGTCGCCAAGATTTGATCAGTTTTGCCCAGTTCTTGCGAAGTCAACATGGCCAGGCCGGTAAGCCACATTAACCCCAGCAGGCCACGCATACAAGCCACAGTACGTGCATCACAATTGCATCAGTACCAGTCGTCGTCATCGTCGATCCGGTCCTCGTCCCCGACGTCCGACCGTCGTCGTGGACGTCGTGGTCGGTGGCGTCGGAGAAGGCTTCGCGAAGCACTTGCAAGGCAGAACTCTTCTGTTCAAAGTTCCGCACCGAGCTCACCGTGGAGAGATTCACGTCGAACCAGAGCTGGTCACAGACGCGGCAGCTCTGCCTGAACTCTATGCCGAAGAATTCGCGCTGGAAGCGGCCGTTCGCACCTCCCGTGGATTTGCGGCCTTGGCGTTGAAAGTTCTCGGTGGCGCGCAGGCCTGGAACCGATTCCCGGCGGTGCAGAGCATTCAGTCGGCAGCGTTCGTTGTCTCTGGCCCGAAACTCGGGATCCTTGGCTCGGCGACGGCGTATGTCGGTGGCGGCCTCGGCGCGAAGGGAAGGATCGGCTCACCTTCGTCGATCGTAGTCCCGCTGAGCCGCGCGCCGAGCTTCCTTGTAGGTCACAGACACGACAGCTGTGCCCAAATTCTATGCCCGAAAGTTCGCGCTGGAATCGGCCGTTCGCACTCCCCTTGTCTTGGTGGGCTTGACGCTGGAAGTTCTCAAGCGGTCGCAGGCCGGGATCGCTTTCTCGGCGACATCGAGCGTTCGGACGCCTACTCTCGTTCCCTGGACATAAACTCGGGATCCTCGACTTGGCGTCGCCTCTTCTCAGCCGCAGCTTCGGCGCGGTGTCCGGATCAGCTTGGCGGCGACGCATCGCTTCTCGCTTGGCACTACGGCGCTCTTCCTGGTAGGCCGCTTATTCTTCGGGCGCCCGGACTTCGGTCTCCCCATGGCAGTTGCAGGTACGCATGGAGTAGTGGAGGCGAGAGGTGTGCCGCCGCGTCGGCTGTTCCGAGCTTTTACTCGCCTGTGACGTCACGACTCTGCCCTACGCGCGTGGGGTGCGAGGAGGTTACGTGACTCGGTGCTCTCGCAGGGGGTTGCTAGACAACGCGAGGCGGCGCACAGCTGTGCTGTCTTCTGGTAACGCTCCACGGCAGAACGAAAGCTTAAACAGCTCCGCTGTTAAAAAGCCGCTGTAGAGCAGCTTTACGGCTACCCACTCTTTCATGCTCAGGAGCCACTTGTCTCTAACCAGCAAAGGTAAGAGGATCACGCAAAGTACACGCATGTAGAAATACCTCTTTACACAAAATCATCGTAGCCAATGGTATGGTGCAGGGCGAAAAAGGTGAGAAAATTGCTAATTCAACGGCAATGGAGGCAGAATAAGTATACGTAGACAACAAGACACACAGCATTAGAACAGTAATGCAAAAATTATTCAACAAATAATTTATTAGACGGGTAACCATACATTATTTTATACATGTTCATACAGTTTATACTTTGGCACCTCCTTCATTGCATACAATTTGTATAAAGAAAGCAAGAAAAAACGAAATAAAATCCGCGTCACGATCACAGAATCCAGTCAACCTTTCCAGGTTGTCCTATCTTCAGGTTATGCGATAAGTGGTGGATGTAAGGAATTAAGGCGATTTTCTTTTTCTTTTGACCAGACTGCGCTAGCTGACGTCGAGAAACCAGCCTCCTGACTACGCTGCTCTGAGCAGTGCTTACGCAATTTACACAATCAAATTGTTTGGGAAACCAGCCTCACTAAATCGCACTACCTATTGAAAACTGGAAAAAAATTCAATGAGGGCATGACTGCTTTAGTGCATTGTTCAAGCACATTTTCGCTATGCCGCTTGGAATGAGCAAAACTACGATAAAATAGGCTTATTAGCTCTAGGTTCGTAACACCAGCAGATGTGATCGTCAGACAACACAAAATGTACATCGAAAAAGCGGATACTCCGATCGGGATTTCGAAGGTCACGTCAAGGGGACCAAGACATTCACAAATTATGCTTGTAACACCTTCGCATTCTTTTTGAAAACAATGAGAAGTGCAGTAATAGAAACAAGGAAATCAACATATCGGAGCGCCCTGTACACTGAGGTTCTCTTAAGCCTCTCTGCCAAACTGTCTGCTTTTGCAAGATACAGGTCGCTGAGGATGGATGCCAAACAAGACCCGATACATACGCCTTGCTTCCGTAGAAACGAAACATTATTCCACTATATAAACGTTGAGGTTAGGTGTTGCTTAAGTAATGCTAAATAACTCTGAACAGAAGTTGCGGCTTCATTGCAAAACCGCACTGCACCAAATTCAACAATGCTTTCTTCAACGCAGCTGAGCAGGTCAGATTGAGGAATAGAGTCATAAAGGTCTTTTATGTCAGTAGAGAATACGCCCTGATCCTTGTCAGAGTGCACTTTAACAAATTCTAAAACTTATTCTGAACGTTTTGTTATCAGATAGGCGGCTATTTCCTTCTGCCAGGTCCCTTTCCCAGACACAATTACCCTAAAGGGGTCGTTATTTTTGTGTGTCTTCGCGCTAAAAAGTACCTCTAAACATTTCCCGCTGTACTTCTCATTGCTTTTTAGAACCTCATTCAGATTCATTTTTTGCACATTTCAATGGCTTTTGCTTAGACTTCAGCTAATGCGACGCTTTTATGTTGCCTAAACACGCCTGAGATGACTTCGTTAGCCTTTGAGAAGAAATACTCGTGAGTCATGACTGCAAACCCACCCTCCCTGTCGGCGGGTACTACACACAACGAATTATCTACTAAATACGAAGCTACGCGACGTACATATACCCTTGAAATTTGAGGCTTACAGCGTTTTAAAGCGCCTACGCCATCGGTAATCACTCTGCCTGCTTCGTCCTCCGGTGCTAGTCGGGAGACTTGACGCACTAGGGAAAGTTGCTTTGGCCTGGTCCTCATGACTTCTACGGCGAGTGTCGGTCCACGTGCAAGAACTTTCCGGATTCCACCAGGAAGGTGAATTTCATCGTCAACGTGAACCTTGCAGGTAGGTGTACAGTGGTCGTTTTTCACACGGTCTCGCAGATGTCTAACCTGAAGCTACCACAATCCTTCTGCGACTTTGTCCGCCATACGCACGTGTTTCGGAAGTTGAAGTTTTGCCGTGTATGGTTCAAGTGCATTTGCACGCTTAGGTTGGTCCGGTATATCCGCGCCTGGCGAAGCCATTCTTTTCGAAGAATTTTCAGAATCCTAGTTGCGCATGTCCGTAGGACGGCAGTCAGCTGCCGAACAGGCTTCGAACGTCTTCTGGCAAGAACTTTTCTCTAATGCAAAAGCCAATTGCTCGCGCACTACACACGGCTGTAGCGATGAGGACCACGGTGCCGCACGGATCCCGGGGAACACACAAGAGCCCGTTGCGTGGGAAATGAAGTCCATCAGGGTAGATGTTTGGGCTTGTTGGTGTAACATTTTGCAGTTTTTTTTTCTCTAGCGCAAGAAGCACAAGGGCGTAGAAGAGAAAACGGACAAACACAGGCGCCAACTTCCAACAACGTTTCCGGGACGGACGTCACTTTTATACCCTCACTTTTTTTGTCTCGCTTTATATATATATATATATATATATATATATATATATATATATATGCATGTGCCTACTGACAAGGTAGCAGAGCAAATGATAGTACAGCTCACTTGTAGACTAGGCAAAAACTATTATGTTTTACGCATAAGCAGGAATTCCAACCCTTTCTTTGATAAGAGTTGCTGGGATACTTTCGTAACATGACACACTTAAGATTGCGCACAAGCCACATCGCCAAACGATCCTGCAGCACCTGCAGCAATATAGCCGCTGCAGCTTGGCGGACCTGAAGCCTCCCTGCACATGCCTATACTGCTGTAGCTCTATAGTGGGGCTCTTGTCGTGTCACCACCTGTATCTGCATGTTTGAAGGAATGTACGAGGATCGGTGAACAATACCTGGTTGAG
The DNA here is from genome assembly GCF_050947875.1 of Dermacentor variabilis. Taxonomy (NCBI): domain Eukaryota; kingdom Metazoa; phylum Arthropoda; class Arachnida; order Ixodida; family Ixodidae; genus Dermacentor; species Dermacentor variabilis. Next base: position 38,248,919 of record NC_134571.1, read on the forward strand.
TTTTGGACGCAGTGTCAATACCTAAATTAGTTTTACTCCTGAATACTTTATTACCGTTGCGTCAAACGTGCTGGCCGAACACGCACAGGCGAATAGCCACGTAATCGATTGGGACAATGTAAGAATCATCGACAAGAACGTAATTTGGCGTTGGGTGTTGGGCTGCTGAGCACGAGATCGCGGGATCGAATCCCGGCCACTGCGGCCGCGTTTCGATGGGGTCGAAATGCGAAAACACCCGTGTACTTAGATTTAGATGCACGTTAAAGAACCCCAAGTGGTCAAAATTTCTGGAGTCCTCCACTACGGCGTGCTGCGTAATGCGAAAGTGGTTCTGGCACGTAAAACCGGATAATTTAATTTAATTTTAGGAATTTGGCTTCGCGACTTCATCTTGACTCGCTGATCTCTCAGACTCCCCCTTTTTCAACGGAACGCACCACCAATCGCAACGACGGCGACTTTCCACATGTGTATGCACCGGTGTTTACGTCACTTTCTGAAACATACATAATCGATACTTTCTTCTTTTTTATCATCATTGTGAACACGCGCTTTGTTTTAAATTTTTTTGTGGTCGCGGCGTCCAATTTCAACTACTTACACTACATTAGTTTTCTTACATCGTTGTATGCGCAGATCATGTGTCACTTCGAGAGTCAGCTCCGAGGTAACAGCTTCATATTTTTAGTAGAACATTTTCTTGGGTTAGTTGGTTCATAACTGAGAAGAGAAACAAGCGCGAGAAAGACAGGACAAGACGAGTACACAGCGCTTGCTGGCGCTTCCAACTGAGGCTTATCGAAGAAACGTGAAATTTATAAGCACAGCTAGAGACCAGCATGGGGGTCGCCTTCATGATAAAGCAACCAAATGTCAAAGACACCATGCAGAACACCTCCCCTCCCCTCCTCAAGAAAAAGAGACACACACCATAGTGATGCGTGCACCTTGACAGAACCGTGCGGCCCACTATATCAGAGGTGGTGATTAGGGACAATAGAGATTATCGCACCACACAATGCTTGCCTCCAAAAATACCTGAAGGTAGGTTGAAGCTCATGCGCTGACCCACCAAATAATAAAAATCCGTAAAAACAAGACAAAATGGAGATGCTGCGCCGGTAACCTCGACCCGGAAGGAGTAAATAACCGAACAAAAGACAAAAAAAAATTACAACCAATGGCACTTGACTAAAAATATCTATATGAAACATGATCACTATAAAAAACAATAACAATAACGACAACAACAATAATATCAATGCACTTAACGACAAAGAGTTCGTCTTCCTGGAAGGTTATGTGTAATGTCCAAATTTACGACGCCGCAACTCGCGCTTTAAGCAATGTCCATGTTTTTTGTTCGTGTATGTCTCTGCTTACTGACGCAGCCCCTCGTTCCTTAAGCATTATGGTTTTATGTAGTGTTCACGTTTCATATACCTTTTAGTCAAGTACCATCGGTTGGTTTTGTCTTTCTTGTCTTTAGTTTTTACTCCTTCCTGGTCGTGGTTACCGGCGCACCATCTCCTTTTTTAAGATTTGTTTTTACATATACTTATTAGTTGGTGGGTCAGCGCATGTGCTTTGACCTATATACCACGTTATTTAGAGGCAATTGCGTTGTACGGTGCGACAGTCGCTGTTGCCTCTAATCGCTCCGTGGTATGCGGGGCCGCCCGGTACTCTCGTGGTGAATGGCAATGCATGTGATCGTTTTGGGGGAGTCCTGGTGCCTTTGAAATTTGGTTGCTTTGTCATGCGTGCGGTGCCCTTTATGCTGGTCTCGTGCTGCAGACTTATAAATTTCACGTTTCTTCAATAAACCTCAGTTGGAAGCAGACGGCAGTCCTGTGTACTCCTCTCGTCCTGTTTCTTTCGCGCTTCTATTTTCCATTTCATTTTTATTTCTCTCCGTCTTTTTTTACATTTTTTTTTCTCCCTCTTTTTTTTTTATGAAGAGCTACTGTTGCCGTGGTTGTTGACGTCCGCGTGGAAATTCTTATCGTTGTCGACAGTGCACCTCGTCAGCACCTGTGCACGTTGACTCCGTCCTACGCGTCTTAATCTTGCTTGTTACATTAAAGGCAAGTGCGAGAACGACCCTCTTTGTGTGCGCGTATGGGTGTGTGTGTGTGAATGGGCGTGTTTATGCGCTTGTGCGTCTGTCATTTTCGCTTGCCAATGCAGTTGCACGCATAGTTCATCAGCAGGATCGCAGCATTTGCGCCGACGCACATAGCTTTCACTTGTTTTCGGCTTATATACCGTATCAGTGGCGAGTGAGGACGGTGTAGCTGTTTTAATCGGCTCATTGTTTCTTGCTGATAATCCGATTGCGATATCTTGTCATAGCGGTCTATATCACGGCGTAGCACGTACTGCTGCGGTGTTGTGAGAACAAAGGAGCGGAACATCCTTAGTTGGGGCGTCGAGCGCATCTGGAGATAAAGCGAGAGGCCCGACGTCGCGTAACAGCGAACGCTGCCATGCCGTAAAAGAGGAAGCTGAACATTATTGGCGGCGTAATTGTAGGCGTAATTGGGCGTAAAGTGCACATGTCGATCTCAAAGCCCTTGTATTCACCATTACTAAAAAAAACATCTGGCGCGCTGTTTGCGTATCGCCGCCGAAGAATATGTTTCTGAATAGAGATGTAATGGGGGGTAGCAAAATTCACGGACCAATCTCACCTAGACATTGCAGGTGCCGGTGCAATACAAACACAGAAAGGCGATAAGAAAGCGATTTTTAGCTCGGCGAAAGAATTGCCGTGCCACTGTACGCCTTCCAGCTCCGCCCAGCTCGGTGCGTATGAGACACTTGCGTCCGCTAGAATTTGTCATTTAGAGAACTCAAGGATATTCCTGCGCTTGCATTTCGGGCTCACTCAGCGCGATAACCCACGGCCCCCTCTTCTTCTCACTATCGAAGAACGGCGCGGCAGTCGTTCATCGATTCGTTATCTTTTTTGCTAGGTTTAACTCGTTTTATATCGCGCCCTTGACCCCCTTCACCGCTTCGGCGTGCCTCGGGAACTGGTGCTCACGTTATTCGAGGAGGAGACCGAAAAAAAAAAGGGGGGGGGGGGAGGGGCAGGAAAGAAACTGGCGGCGGGGTCCGACCAAAGGTTCTCGTCCGGCGTCTTGGTGCCTCGGACCACGTCGATTGCGGGACTGCCGAGCCAAAAGGAGGAGGGCAGTGATTATCGACACCCTCGACACCGTAAACAATGGCGACCGCACGGGCCGGCGAAGGCATCAGTGGGAGCAGAATCAAGGGACCGGCTGCTCGTTTATCGGCCGCTCTCGACAGAGCTGCATCGGTCAGCGTGCAATATGTGCGGAGTACCACGGGCGCCGTTGCGCGATCGGCCGACCACGCGTCGTCGTCGTTGAGCGACGGCATGGAACTGAGCGATCGTACGGAGAGCTGCCGGCTCGCGGTGCCGGACGAGACAAGCCCGCTGCTGGCGTTCCCGGCGACCGGGGTCCGGCCGCGCCGCTGCTCGTCGCTGGGCAGCCGCGACGACGCGCCCGAGGCGGACGCCGAGGTCGTCGACGAGGAGAAGCCACAGGTCTCGCCCAGACAGCTATGGCTCAACCGCGCCAAGACCGGCGTGCTCAGCCTCATCGTCGTGTTCGCCGTGGTGAGTTTACGGCGATGCTCGCACGTATATGCGGGTTGTAGGTCCTGCCTCGAGAGTGACGTGGTGGTGCGGGGTGTGCGTGCAAATGCAAAAAACACTCGTGTACTTAGATTCAGGTGCACCTTAAAGATAATAATAATATAATATTTGGGGTTTAACGTGCCAAAACCACTTTCTGATTATGAGGCACGCCGTAGTGGAGGACTCCGGAAATTTTGACCACCTGGGGTTCTTTAACGTGCACCTAAATCTAAGCACACGGGTGTTTTCGCATTTCGCCCCCATCGAAATGCGGCCGCCGTGGCCGGGATTCGATCCCGCGACCTCGTGCTCAGCAGCCCAACACCATAGCCACTGAGCAACCACGGCGGGTTGCACCTTAAAGAGTCCGGGTGGTCAAAAATTTATTCAGAGGCCCGTCGGAGGCGTGTCTCGTTATCAGCTCGCGTTTTTGGCTCGTGAAACTCCAGAATGATTTCCTTTTGTACAACTATACCGGTGCTTGCCAAGCGTCGAGAAATCTGTGGAACGTAGATCCGATTTTGACAAGTGTTGAACTGAGAAACGTTGTAGCGTTCAGTTTGATTGTGCTTGCGACGAAAATGGGACGTAAGCACACGAGATGGAAAAACAGAGTACTGGCGCCGTGTCCGGCGTTCTTTGTTTCGTGTGTATTGTGTGCTAACGTCTATACATATATATATATATATATATATATATATATATATATATATATATATATATATACAGTGCTGGGCAGCATAGAAGATACGTGTATCTTAGATACTATCTTAGAGGGTATCTTGTATCTGTATCATGATACGACCGGCAAGACTTATCAGTGTCTGTATTTTCGGCACATGAAAGAATGCATCGTGGATGTTCACATACAAGATACTGGGCTATCGCAACATCAACGTGCGAAACTATAAACATTGACTGAACTCCACTCTCAAGCTGATACTGCTGCCACTAAGCGACATGAATAAAATACTGGACAAGGCAAAACTCCACAGTGGTATTTGCGCCGTCGTACAGTGGCTTCATATTGACGTTTTCGTAATTAGATGGTGATCCGCTATTGCTGGTCGGCAAGCAGAGCAGCAACTCTCATCAATTACAAAAGCGACAAGTAAAAACCGCTGACAGCGCAGCGTATAAAGAGCTTTCATGTTAAATAGCTAAAACAACCCCAATACATTGTTTCGGAATTAAAATATACTTTGGGCAAGAAAGACAAAAATTTTGAGGTAACAGACGTTTCATTCAAATGAAACAAGGCTGGTCAGAGTTAACAAATTTCCAAGCAAATATTTTTGTGCATACGCGTTTGCTGCCACATTATATAAATATATGGAGAAATTTGAGAATGCATACATCGAAGCATCTTAAGATACAAAAGAAAAATATCGCATCGTATACAATAATTGCGGTAGTATCTTGTACCTGTACCTCAAATACTTGTCGCTTGAGTATCTTGTATCGTTCATGATGCAATTCCAAAGTATCTTTGCCCATTACTGACTGGCTGCGCGAAAGTGAAGCGAAATTCAACGAGCCCTCACTACTGTACGCCTTGTCACCACTGTCTTCGCCGTCTAGTTGCCCAGTGCGTCCAAGTTGTTTAGGACACACCGTTGTGGCTCGATAGTTATACGTGACGCTTGGCTTTTGAACACGAGGTTGCGGTTTCGATTTCGAGCCGCGATGAGGTCAGGCTTAGGCGCATGTTATTCAACCGTCGGCAGTAAAATTAATGTTATCCTGAGCCTACCACGCGGCGTCTCGCAAACCGAGTGCTGCCTTGGAATGCTGAAACCATGAATGAATCATTAGATCTTTTATTGTGCATGTATTCAAAACGTGAGTCCTTGTTCAAGTCTTACGAACCAAACAGTGCAAAAGGAGTAGAGCACGAAAGAATCGGACATGCTCCATTCAGGTTGTTTCGCTTCCACGATGTCAACATATAACCAACACGCCCGATTCGCCACCAATTTCCGCCAGTACGTCCTTGTGCTCAAAGAGCTTCGAGTGGTCACGAACAGCTGTATACGCCGTAACTGACACCGCTCTTGTGACCTCGACTTCGACTTTTTCTGCTCCGCATGCTATCCGGACTAATATTTGCCAGGCACATGTCTCGAGCCGAGATAACCTCGTTTTTTTGTCCTTGTCATCGTCTTCGACCCGCTTGTGACAGGCTTTCTATAGTAACAGTGATAAGCCGGATTGGATTACAACTTCTTGTTTGCCGGAGCTCGCGTCGCTGCATACCCACGAGTCCGATAATGAGACGTCCGCGCCACGGCACCGTCATCAGGTGTCAGGTGGTGAACATCTGGTATATCAGCGCGTTCCTACATTTACCATGCTCCCTTCACGCACTGAGCTGTATTTACAAGCCCTGATTCTTCTTTTGATCTTTCTGGGATCTTCTTTGCCTTGCTACCATAGCAAAATATCCAAAGTCAACGGCATGGTATATATAAGCCCTGATTGGTCGGTGGATCTTCTTTGCCTATAGCTACCATAGCACAGGATGCAAAGTCCATCGCACGTTGGTCCCACACCGTTCAGCTTTACGCGAACGATCACTTGCCGTGTCCAATAAAAAAAAAAAAGAAGAGAGAGAGAGAGAGAGAGAGAGAGAGAACTATTAAATTATTGGGTTTTACGAGCCAAAACCACTTTCTGATTATGAGGCACGCCGTAGTGGAGGACGCCGGAAATTTCGACCACATGGGGTTCTTTAACGTGCATCTAAATCTAAGTACACGGGTATTTTCGCATTTCACCCCCATCGAAATGCGGCCTCCGTGGCCGGGATTCGATCCCGCGACCTCGTGCTCAGCAGCCCAGCACAGAAATGGAGCTATGTGACGTGTATATGATGTCTAGGTGACGACGCCGCCGGTCTAGTCTTCTAAACACCCTTAGTGGCCTACATAACTTCGTTACGACCTTCTCCGTGGCTGCAAATAACGCATAATGTGACATTTGTCTTAGCAGCACTTGACGCCGTTGTCTTTCGCGAATGCTCTCTGTGAGGGAGCCACGAAGAGGCAAAAATAAATAAATAAATAAATAAAAATTCAGACTGTCTCTCCCGGTATCTCCCCCTTTCATTGAACGCTTAATCGCGCGATACCCCACTTTTCCTATATGATAAGACGACGATCACCTCCGCGATCTGCATCTTACGTGCACATCGTCGAAGACGCTTTGCGCAGCTGGAGCGAATCACTGCACCGACCGACTTTACTCCTCCAGGCCAACTGAACTAATCGCATTATATCCTTAATATTGCCGCGCGACTGGCCGCTCGAGGCGCTTTGCGTGTATCCGCGGGCTTCTTTCACGATCGGAAAAACACTTTTATGTAGCACGTATTGAGGAACAGAAAGCTGCATCGCGAGTTTTTCATATCACTCTACAATTTTCTCATTGACACAATTCATGTAACTATAATATTTGATAAGTTGATTAATTAAGACTAATTAAGTAATTATGCGGAATTTAAAAAATAGTTTGAGTGTCTCCAAGCGACGGTAAACAGCCTTACCTTTGTTCTGTCCAGCTACGTGACATTTGCACATTTTTAAACTCTGGCTAAAGTTCGCTGGGAAACCCTGTATAGCCACTCAAAGCGGCAGGGGCACGAGTCCTTTTTATTAAGTCCTGGGCTATTACGTGCCAAAACCACGATCTGATTATGCGGCACGCCGCAGTGGAGGCCTCCGGATTAATTTTGACCAGCCGGGGCTCTTCAACGTGCACCTATTGCAGGTTACACGTTTTTTCTTTTCTTTTTTTCATTTCGACCTCGCCGAAATGCGGCCGCCGCGGCCCGGGATTTGATCCCGCTACCTCGTGCTTAGAAGCTTAACACCCAAGCCACTAAGCAACCACGGCGGGCGCACCAGTCCTGTGCGTGCAGGAAGACATGTCTTTGGAAACTTGGACTCGCTCTTGCGGACCCTCCGTAATATAGCAGCCTGGTACGGTCCTAAACAGACAGCCTCAAGAACTTACCACACTGCATGCCAAAAATGCCGCTGACCAAGAGTTCGATGCGTTTGATCCACATCAAATCCGTGACCATCAAACTAAGTGTATCGGAAAGTAGCGACCGCATTTGAAGGGAAGGGCTAGAGGTCTGTTCGAGAACAATAACACACTTTGTATGTCATGTGCCGACCCTGCAACGCTACATGCGGCAGCAGCGAGTCTTCCGCTATCGAACGCATATACTGTCCTTGCACGCAATTCAAGTAATCCATAACACCTATCATTCTTCTTTCCATAGCTCGTTGCGTCGTTCTCATTTTCAGTAGAACCCTTTTCGTAAGCCTCCAGGTTTCTGCCCCGTAGGTGAGTACTGGTAAGACACAGATATTATACACTTTTCTCTTGAGGGATAATGGCAACCTGCTGTTCATGATCTGAGAATGCCTGCCAAACGCACCCCAGCCCATTCTTATTCTTCTGATTATTTCCGCCTCATGATCCGGATCCGCAGTCACTACCTGTCCTAAGTAGATGTATTCCCTTACCACTTCCAGTGCCTCACTAGCTATCGTAAACTGCTGTTCTCTTCCGAGACTGTTAAACATTACTTTAGTATTCTGCAGATTAATTTTTAGACCCACCCTTCGGCTTTGCCTCTCCAGGTCAGTGAGCATGCATTGCAGTTGGTCCCCTGAGTTACTAAGCAAGGCAATATCATCAGCGAATCGCAAGTTACTAAGGTATTCTCCATTAACTCTTATCCCCAATTCTCCCCAGTCCAGGTCTCTGAATACCTCCTATAAACACGCTGTGAATAGCGTTGGAGAGATCGTAGCTCCCTGCCTGGCGCCTTTCTTTATTGGGATTTCGTTGCTTTCTTTATGGAGGACTACGGTGGCTGTGGAGCCGCTATAGATATCTTTCAGTATTTTTACATACGGCTCGTCTACACCCTGATTCCGCAATGCCTCCATGACTGCTGAGGTTTCGACTGAATTAAACGCTTTCTCGTAATCAATGAAAGCTATATATAAAGGTTGGTTATATTCCGCACATTTTTCTATCACCTGATTGATAGTGCGAATATGGTCTATTGTTGAGTAGCCTTTACGGAATCCTGCCTGGTCTTTTGGTTGACGGAAGTCTAAGGTGTTCCTGATTCTATTTGCAATTACCTTAGTAAATACTTTGTAGGCAACGGACGGCTGGGTCCATTTACGTGTTCCCAGCTTGAAAACATACAGCTGTATTCGGGAATACGATCACTTTTGCAAGATTTCGCGCGACTGGGCATCTCACTTTGCAGAGCATAACAAAAGACCTGCGACGCGTCCGATGCAATATGCAATAGCGATATCCAAGATGCAATATCGCACGTAAATAATCGCGAAAGCGATCGCTCGAGGATGCTTCGAGCTTTGACATTCTTCGAGAAATGTGTGCCAAGATTAACTCAAACATTTACACCTGAACTGGAGCTGTGATTCTGATTTGTGATAATATTCTAGTCATATTACATGCTGATCAAAGCGCTCTTAGCTGTTGTCATTTATACACGTTTCATAATATTTTTTGTATGTTCCTACATTTACTAAAAGCAGCTTTAAGTGTTGGCTGTGATAATGTCTTCAGAGTTGCATAATAAATGAAAATCCAACGTTTTCCATAACGTGGCTACTTTTTTGGCTACATTTCTGTATGTGGCCAAGGTTGGCTACTTTACTTGCTACTTTCCGAGATATTTTGGCTACTTTTCACATTTTGGACCTGGCAACCCTGCCGCTCGTCAGATTTTCGACGATCGCCGACCGTGTTCGCCGCTATCGTTGTGCGATAAGTGTAACCTGTTTTTGTGGGCACAGGTTCGCCCAATAAAAGTTAGTTTTGTCTTTCACAGTATTGCTACTGTGTTCTTCAACGTCACCACCACGTGACAATATTTTATACGGTCTACTTGATACCTCGATATTCTGATTTGAGCGATGGAAGCTTATCGCAGGGCCTGCAGTAGCGTTTTTGATGCGCTGGAGAGAGTTGTGGATAGTTCAGCAAATCATACTAATGAATGATTTACCGCACGAATTCATTTTTACTTGGGTAGCATTATATTCCTTTCTTTTGCATGAATGCACTCTCCATGACCAGAAATTAATGCGAACAGGATGTTTTCATTTTCTTTGATGTGGAACGGTGTTCAGGCTTTATGGGGTTCATTTCCTTAATCTCAGTTGAAGTTTATGTCGTTATAACGACATAAACGTTTGTTGGCTATAGTCAACAAAAGTTTCTTTGGAAGGTTTCTTCAGTCAAAATATACATACTTACCGTTATTTTCATTCGTATTATCATAGTCCTTTTATTACGTTTATCTCTGACCACGAAACTTCTTTATGCGACAGCTCATTACAGCAAACACGATTAGCAGTAACGGGGCAGACACGATGCAAGATTAAGGTAAAACACAGAAGCGCGGCATTCGCAACTGAGGTTTAGTGGAAGAAAACAAATGTTTTGTATGCGTGCGAAGGTTACCGAGCGAGTATAGATACAAGAGAAACTACGATGGCCCTTTCATGTGCCGATTCAATTAAATCACTTAGGAACTACAAGCAATTTCCGCTACGTTGTCGTTCGTGTCCTTGTTTGCTGGCTTGTTTGCTGGTTGTTTACTTAATAATAATAATATTTGGGGTTTTACGTGCCAAAACCACTTCCTGATTATGAGGCACGCCGTAGTGGAGGACTCCGGAAATTTTGACCACCTGGGGTTCTTTAACGTGCACCTAAATCTAAGCACACGGGTGTTTTCGCATTTCGCCCCTATCGAAATGCGGCCGCCGTGGCCGGGATTCGATCCCGCGACCTCGTGCTCAGCAGCCCAACACCATAGCCACTGAGCAACCACGGCGGGTAAGGTTGTTTACTTCTCCGTGTTCATATATATATGTCACCAGCCTTTGTAGCACTTCACTACGTTTGGGTGGATGTCTTATTTTCCCTTTATTAATTACTTTCCTCCACTTTGCGGGTTTCCGCACAATTATTACCTCAAACACTTGCCTTTGCCTCTGAGTTGTTGATAAATTCGATTTCGCTTGCCATCTGCCTGCCGCCTGGTTAGCTCAGATGGTATATAGAGCGGCTGCCCCGGAAAGGCGGTGGTTCCGGGTTCGAGTCCCGGACCAGGATGAATTTTTCTTCAGCTGCGAAGCTTTTCTTCCGAGGAACCCGTATGGCCTTCCTTTGTGGCACTTCGCTGCATTTGGGTGGATGTCTCATTTTGCCTTTATTAATTACTTCTCTACACCTTGTGGGTTTCCGCAGAACTATTACGCCAATATCGGGGTCCCTTGTGAGTAATTGACCTAGATAAACGTACTTCTGCACAGAGTATAGAGGCTGACATACGATAAGGAATTCTCATTCCCTTGGCAGGCTATTGAACATTATATTTGTCTTCTGCGTAATAATCTTCGACGACGATAACCTCAACAATTTGTTGCAATTGATCCCCAGTGTTGCTGAACAGGACAATGTCTTCTGCAAACCGATGCATTGTTCTGTTAAGGTAAAAAAACGCCGCACCCCCCCCCCCAAAAGAAAGGAAATAATATATATATATATATATATATATATATATATATATATATATATATATATATATATAGAGAGAGAGAGAGAGAGAGAGAGAGAAGCGTGTCAGGTGTGGCTGGTTCTGCGGGCTGGTATAGAATTGCATACTGACGGACGAGCAGCACGAAGAAGGACGCGAAATTAAAGAAGCAGTGTGCATGGTTGGGCGAATTTGTTAATGCTAACATTTGAATCAGCGCAAAACAGGACGAAAAAACAGAGAGGAGTGCACAAGTCAGCGCCTGTCATATGTATTTGTTTCTACGTTTTCGCCTTATTTGCGCTGCTTCAGAAGTAGATAAGGAATGAACGCATAGCAAACGCTCACTTCAAGCCAAGGTAATTTATATCCCTTATCCAGCGGTCTCGCGGAGCAAAATTGAAACAAAACCAATGAAACTACGATGATATGAGCCTTCCTCTTTCACTGCCATCCTCTCCCCCTTGTGGAGGCTGTGATAGATGGCTCCGGAGGGAGAGGATCATGAAATGCCTTACCGGCGCTCGCATGAAGAATCAGTTTATGCGTACAGCCACCCACTCTACCTTTACAGATGTGCTGGTTAACGGTTCTGTTCTTTACAGAATGACGTAATGAAACGACAAACGCCACCCAAGTTCCCTCACTGCCACAAATACATGCCTCCGAGCACATCATTCCTTTAATAAAGCGAACAGCTCTCTCTCTAGATGTGTTCGGCTGTTCGCTTAGATTGACAATCATACTTGACGCTTTCTGCACATTTTTGTTTTGTCAAATGCCCTTATAGCGACGAATGTGTGATTAACCAACATCGCTGTCTCGTCTCGACCCGTCACCAACTTGCGGTGGGCGAGAACCGGCGCGGTATGGGGAATCGGCACTGACCAGGGGGCGCTGCGACAGTTTTAGTGTACAACTAAAATATGCTGACACCGTCCGGTAGGGAGGCTACGAAGGTGGCACAACACATTTGACGATAACAGACGCGCGCCTGTATAAACGTTGGCTTGGCCCGATGCGCCTGCAGCCATGGTATAGCGCATGCGCTACTATACGTCCTCGCATGTTGGTTCCCTGTCCTGTGAAGAGCCATAAAAAGTGTGCCTTGACATGATCGGGTAAATTGGTGACACGAAATCGCAGTATGCGCTACTGAAAACTGTGCCCGCCGCTCGCTATAGGCTGTGTGTTACAGCGCTGCATTTGGCACTGCGAAGCTTCAGCGCTTGTTGCCCAGAGGGAAGCGACACCCGTGACGTATACCTGATGACGCAAGCGGGGCGATGTGAGCGCCCAGCTGAAAGCCTCTATTCAGTGGAAGCAATGCGTCGCCAAGTCTTATCGGGGAGAGTGTACGCCCCCCCGCCCCGCAGGGGAGACGAAATCTCCGGGAAGATAGCAGGCCTGCCTCCCCGGCAGCTTCCTCGGCAAATAGGCGTGGCGCCAACAAACAATACAGCGTTTGTTGGTGCCCGATGTCACAATATATTTCTTTTAAAGCGAACACACCCGCGCCCTGGCAGCTGTTAAACTGGCGCGCCGGGCGGCGCGCCACTTTTTTTTTAGGCCAAGGACGCAGGCATGCAATGGCAAAATGTTTAGGATTTGATTAACCACTTCAAGAAAGCTTCGCTTCACATAGATTCCAGGAGGCGCGTTGGATCTGCATAATTTCTTCTCTTTTTTTTCTTTTTCACCGGTATACATTGGCAGGAAAAAAACTTTCCACATCAGAGGGCGCGCTTGGTGACTTCCTGTCTCGTATACGTCGCCCAGGCACACAGTTTTCTTGGCTCTGAGGCACGAGACGTCGCAGCCTCTCTTGTCTTTTTCAGTTCCTTAATGCGTCCATTCGAATTCCATTCCAATATTCATTTCCCGGCAAGTACCCAGAAGGTTCAATCTTGTCATCAACCCGCAATAGCGAACTGGCTTACATTAAACCCAGTTTAACGAAGTTTTTCCAGAAATAAATGAGTAAAAAAGCTGTGATTTCTAATTTCTTCGAGCGTGCGCACTAACGCTATCGCGTTACAACATCTGGCCACCCTAGCCACGGCCCTAGCTTTATTTTGACGAGGCTGCACGCCGCGCGCATGCGCGGAACAACGGGCTCAGCAGTCGCTAGCGTTCTTACGTACCAGATGGCGCTAGATGCGACCGTAGTTGGGCCGCTTTCACGGAGTTTTTACACGCGCAGGCGTGTGTTCGCGTCAAATACAATGCCGTGGTACCTTTTGGGTGTCGCTACGTTACAATTTTAGATTCCAAAGGGCGGAAGAAATCCCTCACTAGATTTTCCGAACTTGCTGATTTAAGAAAGAATTCGAGCATGGTCATCACTTCGTTAAATCGAGTTTCAACTGCGCGCGCGCACACGCACGCACACACATACACACGCACGCACACACACGCATGC